>NC_092341.1:114487500-114787500 GCF_046630445.1 Rutidosis leptorrhynchoides | reverse complement strand
TGAATATAATGATTCACAATAACCTTACTACTCAAATAAAGGAGGCGCAACAAGGAGTTTTAAAAGAAGGAAATTTAAAGGATGAAATACCCAAAGGATCGGAGAAGCATCTTAATATTCGGAAAGAAGGAACCCGGTATAGGGTTGAAAGAATTTGGGTACCAAAATTTGGAGATATGAGAGAAATGGTACTTAGAGAAGCTCATAAAACCGGATACTCAATACATCCTAGAATGGGGAAGATGTACAATGATATCAAGAAACATTTTTGGTGGACGGGTATGAAAGCCGATGTTGCTAAATATGTAGGAGAATATTTGACGTGTTCTAAGGTCAAAGCTGAGCATCAGAAACCATCAGGTCTACTTCAATAACCCGAAATTCTGGAATGGAAATGGGAAAACATTACCATGGATTTCATCACTAAATTGCCAAGGACTGCAAGTGGTTTTGATACTATTTGGGTAATAGTTGCTCGTCTCACCAAATCAGCACACTTCCTGCCAATAAGAGAAGATGACAAGATGAAGAAGTTAACACAACTGTATTTGAAGGAAGTCATCTCCAGACATGGAATACCAATCTCTATTATCTCTAATAGGGATGGAAGATTTATTTCAATATTCTGGCAGACATTACAGCAAGCATTAGGAACTCGTCTAGACATGAGTACTGCCTATCATCCACAAACTGATGGGTAGAGCGAAAGGACGATACAAATGCTTAAAGACATGCTACGAGCATGTGTTATTGATTTCAGAAACAGTTAGGATCGACATCTACCGTTAGAGGAATTTTCCTACAACAACAGCTACCATTCAAGCATTGAGATGGCACCGTTTGAAGCACTTTATTGTATAAACAATGTATTAAATGAGAACGACTCTATATGAGATGTTTTATTTGATATCACAACACAAGTATGTATAAACGAGAACGACTCTATATGAGACGTTTTATTTGATAACCAATGTATTAAAACAGCGAAAAGCACTAAGTCATTACAATTGTAAACTTTAATGTTCTAATGCAATAATATGAATGTATATATGCGGACTCCAAAAGCGGCAAAGTCCAAATAGCAAATAATCTTTAGCAATCTTCACCTGAGACAAAACATGCTTAAAGTGTCAACCAAAATGGTTGAGTGAACAACATAGGTTTAATAATTATAACAAGTTTTAGACCACACGATTTAAATAAGCGATTTAATCAGTTCGGTAGTAGTGCTGGTGTATATGATATCGATACTAACCATAAGTTACCTTAAACACATCACGTTCGTGTCGTTCATCGTTATTATGTATCCATTAACCAGCGGTCATCCGGGTAGAGACGTCACCCTCAATAGCGCTATCACAATAACTAAGCTTACCAAATTCCAGTAATTAACGATATCAAGGTAGGGATTAAGCATGAATCAAAGCATGTTAGCAAACAGTTTGAACTGATCAAAATAAAGTTTGAGTACTTGTGTCTAAGCGTAAAATAGTTTAAAAGCAAGCATGTGTCTCACCCGAAAGTTATAAAACAGTTAAGAAATATTAAAAAGAGGGGCTATGAAGTTCACCTTAATAGCAGATAGATATTCCACGCAAGTTATATGACCGGAGTGTTGAATACGGAAATCTCAACCTAGAGATATAATATTCGATTAGGTAATGTCTAATAGACATAAAGTTTGTTTATTAATATAGTAAACTATATTAACAATGACAGTTTTCGAGAAAGTTATATTTACATGAGTGATAATATAATTAGTGTTATTAAGTGTTACTATATAGGTATGTGTATAGATTATTCTAGTAATAATATTATTAATCTTTAATTATTCAACTTTTATATATATCTCCCATTATGTGTTACATCTATAAATGTACCTCTATGTGATACATACATATACATAGATTCTTTATTATTATTATTCATGCATGTGTTCATAACTATACAATATATTTATATATACATTAGGTGTTACATATAGATAGGTGTAAGATGATACATATATATATACTCATTACTTTTTATTATTAAGTTTACTAACTTATGTATCTTACATAATGAATATTCATACATACATTCACACGTACATATACATACTTATATACACATACATATACACGTATGAATATATTTACATATACACACACACATATACATACAGTGTATACATGCACATACGTATGTATGCATTCATGCATGCACGTACCCCATGATCATAACTATGTTACGAAACAACAATCATAACCTAATTCTTTTAATCACAATCTTTATAACTTAACATAAAATCATAGGTTTTTTTAACTTAATAACTAGTAGTCTTTCTAGCCAATATCAATTTATAATCTCTAACTATCTTTTCTAACTAATTAACCACATTTCACATAAAATCATAACCATTATTATTATTATTACTAATCAACTTTAATTAACCTACTTAACCTTTTAATCACAACATCTTTAACCATATTCATCTTTTATTAACTAGCTTGTTGTTAACCAATAACCCTAATCATCATCCTTTTAATCTTAATCATCTCCATTAACATTCATAAATCTTTATTAACTTATATAATACTTGATCAAAATCATACTTCATATTCATAATCTTTATTCATACTTACTAGTTATCACATAAAATCATAACTAATTATAATACTTGATCAAATTTTTAACCTTTAACAACATCATTAATCTTTATCAACTTTTAACACATAAAATCATAAGCTAAATCTTAATACATATAATTATTATCCAAAATATTTACGTGAGGTTTACTAGAGTTTAATGGGCTACCTTATGCAAGATTGAGAGTGGGATTGGTGATGATAAGAGTGCGTATAGAAAACAGGAAGCAAGCAGCAGCAATATCGACCCAGATCAGGTCTTCTTGGGTCTGGATAAACACGATAGAAACAGTAGTAGATCAAATCTCTTCTAGGCTGATTAATTACGCAAGAACAGGAGAAAACAAGCAACAACTATAAGTGATTTTGGGCTGTAAAAGGTCTCGAATAATGCAGCAGAAACAGATGCACTTACTTGATGTTTCTTGGGTTGTTTTTAAGTCACAAATTCAGCAAGAAACGGACAGTAATTTCAGCAGGATGTATCGATTAATCAAGAGGGAAAGGGCTGGGAATTTGTCGACTAAAAAAGGGAAAACAGAAGCTGTAACTTGTCGACAAAAAGAGGGAAAACTGATCAGGATATGTCGACTAAATCAAGGATTTTGTGGGTTTATTTTATGGTGCAACTTATGGAATAACATGAGGCTATATATAGTTTTGTTTGGGTTTCCTAATTACACTATGATTCTAAAAGTTACTTGGTGATCAAGAATTAGAGTTAGGATTAGATTAAGATGAGTGGAGTTTGAAGTTAATTAGGATTTGTTGTAAACTTAAAGATCAAGTATTCTCCCTTTATTTTCTTTATAGCCGATTTCTTTATCAATGTGTGTAAATATTTTTTTTCCGGCATTAATTTATTTATTTATAAATATATTTTTTCCCCTAAAAATGTTACTTTTATTTAATATAAGTTTTATTTATTTATTTAGATTATTTTCCCATATCTTTTATTAAGTTTTTATTTAGTTCTCATTAGGTTTAGATGTATATAAATTGTCACAATTAATTTAGTACATCTAGGTTATATTATTATTTTAGTATTAGGGTTAGGGTTTAATATTAAATATTAATGGTTTTAGGGTTTAGTATTTAATAGGTAGGGTTAGGTTTAGGGTTTTAAATAATATTAGGGTTTGGGTTTTAATTAATAAATTAAAGTATTAATTAAGATCATTAATTAGGAATGGATAACAACCCTAATGATAGTATACTCAATAAGACAGTGAAACCTTAAGGGCAAATTTGGAAATTTCAAAATGGAAAAATGAGGGTTGTTATATTACCTCTCCGTTAATTTAAACTTCGTCCTGAATTTTCGGGTAGGCTTCTCGGATGCATCAGCGGGTGAGAAGAGGTGAGGATATTTCTGTTTCTTCTGGTCTTCACGTTCCCAGGTATACTCGGGGCCATCATGTGAATTCCAGCTGATCCGTTCTATAGAAATATTGCCCCTGTTCTAAGCGTTTGAATCTTTTGACCCATAACTTATACAGGTTCTTCTTTGAAGTGCATCTTATTATCAATGCGAAAGTAATCCAAAGGAATAAAAGGAGTTTCATCCGAATAGATTTCCTCAAAAAGGGAAGATAATGCTATTCACGCATTTCAGTAATTCGGATACGTGAAGTTTTAGAAACATTACTAAGCTCATTTAAAACCTTGAGCGCTTTATGCCACAACACTAGAGCAGACAAACGGGTAGGAGTTTGTGGAGATCACAGCCATGAAGTTTGATGCATGGCTTGTGTTTGATATGGTTGGTGTTTAGATTTTTAATTCCGTAAGATTAACCATAAGCATGATACCTTTGGTTTTCAAGAAATATCTAATGTGAATAGACGAAACGACATTCCAGCTGAGGAGTCACTAATCAGGCTTACATGCAAAGCATGCCATAATTACTAAAATGCCCTCAGAATGGTATGAAAGATTAACGAAAGATCATAATACATGCGAACTTACCCTTGGAAAGAGTTTTTGAAAGCACATCTGCTATATGTTGAAACAGAGGTCGAAATTTGACTAGGACAACATCTAGTTGCAACTAGTGAGGAAGAAAGGTTTAGTGTAAACATATAAACACCATAATCATTTAAGGTAACTCTTTTAGAGAGGATAGCGAGGATCATAAGTTATATTTCTGATAGGAAACCTCATGAAAGGTGTGATCTCTTAATGAGAAAGACGTTCTCGCTCAGATGGCGAGCCGATCTATCATTCACTTATGAGTTAAGTGCGGATGAAAAGAAATATAAATCATTTAGCTACAAGGAATGGGTGAGGAAATATCTGAGAAATGCTTTCTTGTGCCAAAAAGATATTAAATCATAGAATTGACGTTTGCGAGGGTGTTGCGGTTTAGCCGTGAGACATCAGAAGTAAAATCTTCTCAACAGTCAACCTTACGAGGGAAAAGTTACAAAGAACATAGAGTTTTGAATGATGAACTCAATGGTAAGTTTCGAAGGGCGAGAGGGATTGTGATTACTACATGGTGTTGAATAATACGAAAATTTTTATATAAACAAGTAATGAAAACTTTATAGAAATTCGAGTCGTTTAAGGTGACAATAAAAAGAAACGAAGTTCTTAGTAAAACTGGAGTTATATAAAACATGTACTATTTTAAGTAAAATATCTTTTGAATAATTGATTTGTAAAAGTAAGAGTATAAGTTTATATGTACTAGTCAAAAATAAGTAAAGGTAAATTTTATTTACTTTATTATATAAACATATACGATTTATAAAATTTTCACGAATGGTAGTAAATTTCATAAAATTTTTGAGAGGATCGCACAGTAAAATAGTATATGTAAAATTTTGACAAACATAATTTTTATATTTGGAGAAAGACTAAGAAAAATTGAGTGAAAGACCTTGAAAATTCTGGGTGATATTTGAGCAACAATATTGCGGGGTAATGATAACTATTGAATTTAAGTGTGGTTGATGACTAATATAAGTTTTTGGAATTCAAATGTTCATGTGTGAAGCTATTGCTATCAAGTGAGATATGAATGGTAGAGTTTGAAAACATGATAGTGAACGTGGTGTTTATAATATCTTCATTTGAATATTCAAATGAAAATCTTGCGAGTGGTTGTCACTTACCTTCGACGGGTTTCCTAATGGGTTTATGAAAATCTACACTAGAAGCGTAATTGTAGATAACAGGAGGCATGCTTCCTTCCAGCGGGGATATGATAATTAAGCGTCAAAGAGAGAAGTTGTTTAAGAAAGAAAGAATGCGAAGCTTTACAACTTTTATGGCATAGGAGAATTTGTTAATCTACTCATGGGTATGAGATAGATAGTTTAGTCGTAACGATCTCTTCGTATATCTTTAATTCGGATGATAATTTCACTTCATGTAATAACATTGAGATTTTTTAATGACTTGAAAATTTTTCTTTGATTCACTTTCTATTCCATATGTCATGATATTGGAATTTCTATATGAATTACCATAATATAATCACGTCGGCCAAGCATCATTATATTTCACTAATTCATACTTTCATTCCAAGGTCACTCCATAAGGTCAGGACACGTGATCAAACTTAGATAGTTGATGTTGGAACGTTGAGTCATGAGTGACATCCCTTCGAGTGAGTCAAGAATACTTTGAATCACAATGGCGAGGTCAGATCATAAGATATGTATGGATATGATAACAATCACATACTAACCGATCCTTTAGGTTCGGGATCAGGCAAGATGATAGGGTTTTGGCTTGATATCCTTAGGAAAGGATAAAAAATATCAGAAGGGATAAAGGCAGGAAGTAAGATGAAATAGCATTATAAAGATTAAAGGAAAGCGCTTAAAACTAAGGCAGGAAAGGTTATAGTCCTATAGATTGCTAAGACACCCTAACTAACACATAAGGCACACATAAAATGCAATCCTGGTTCTCTATAACAAGCCCGGCTCTGATACCACTCTGTCATACCCCCAAATAGGGCCGGGGAAATATGACTTCACAATATCACAACACAAGTATGTATAAACGAGAACGACTCTATATGAGACGTTTTATTTGATAACCAATGTATTAAAACAGCGAAAAGCACTAAGTCATTACAATTGTATACTTTAATGTTCTAATGCAATAATATGAATGTATATATGCGGACTCCAAAAGCAGCAAAGTCCAAATAGCAAATAATCTTTAACAATCTTCACCTGAGACAAAACATGCTTAAAGTGTCAACCAAAATGGTTGAGTGGACAACATAGGTTTAATAATTATAACAAGTTTTAGACCACAAGATTTAAATAAGAGGTTTAATCAGTTCGGTAGTAGTGCCGGTGTATATGATATCGATACTAACCATAAGTTACCCTAAACACATCACGTTCGTGTCGTTCATCGTTATTATGTATCCATTGACCAGCGGTTATCCGGATAGAGACGTCACCCGTAATAGCGCTATCACAATAACTAAGCTTTCCAAATTCCAGTAATTAACGATATCAAGGTAGGGATTAAGCATGAATCAAAGCATGTTAGCAAACAGTTTGAACTGATCAAATAAAGTTTGAGTACTTGTGTCTAAGCGTAAAATAGTTTAAAAGCAAGCATGTGTCTCACCCCAAAGTTATAAAACAGTTAAGAAATAGTAAAAAGAGGGGCTATGAAGTTCACCTTAATAGCAGATAGATATTCCACGCAAGTTATATGATCGGAGTGTTGAACAAGGAGATCTCATCCTAGAGATATAATATTCGATTAGGTAATGTCTAATAGACATAAAGTTTGTTTATTAATATAGTAAACTATATTAACAGTGACAGTTTTCGAGAAAGTTATATTTATATGAGTGATAATATAATTAGTGTTATTAAGTGTTACTATATAGGTATGTGTATAGGTTATACTAGTAATAATATTATTAATCTTTAATTATTTAACTTTTATATATATATATCTCCCATTATGTGTTACATCTATAAATGTACCTCTATGTGATACATACATATACATATATTCTTTATTATTATTATTCATGCATGTGTTCATAACTATACAATATATTTATATATACATTAGGTGTTACATATAGATAGGTGTAAGATGATACATATATATATACTCATTACTTTTTATTATTAAGTTTACTAACTTATGTATCTTACATAATGCATATTCATACATACATTCACACGTACATATACATACTTATATACACATACATATACACGTATGCATATATTTACATATACACACACACACATATACATACAGTGTATACATGCACATACGTACGTATGCATGCATGCATGCACGTACCCCATGATCATAACTATGTTACGAAACCACAATCATAACCTAATTCTTTTAATCACAATCTTTATAACTTAACATAAAATCATAGGTTTTTTTAACTTAATAACTAGTAGTCTTTCTAGCCAATATCAATTTATAATCTCTAACTATCTTTTCTAACTAATTAACCACCTTTCACATAAAATCATAACCATTATTATTATTACTAATCAACTTTAATTAACCTACTTAACCTTTTAATCACAACATCTTTAACCATATTCATCTTTTATTAACTAGCTTGTTGTTAACCAATAACCCTAATCATCATCCTTTTAATCTTAATCATCTCCATTAACATTCATAAATCTTTATTAACTTATATAATACTTGATCAAAATCATACTTCATATTCATAATCTTTATTCATACTTACTAGTTATCACATAAAATCATAACTAGTTATAATACTTGATCAAATTTTTTACCTTTAACAACATCATTAATCTTTATCAACTTTTAACACATAAAATCATAAGCTAAATCTTAATACATATAATTATTATCCAAAAGATTTACGTGAGGTTTACTAGAGTTTAATGGGCTACCTTATGCAAGATTGAGAGTAGGATTGGTGATGATAAGGGTGCGTACAGAAAACATGAAGCAAGCAGCAGCAATATCGACCCAGATCAGGTCTTCTTAGGTCTGGATAAACATGACAGAAACAGCAGCAGATCAGATCTCTTCTGGGCTGATTAATTACGCAAGAACAGGAGAAAACAAGCAACAACTATAAGTGATTTTGGGCTGTAAAAGGTCTCGAATAATGCAGCAGAAACAAATGCACTTACTTGATGTTTCTTGGGTTGTTTTTGGGTCACGAATTCAGCAAGAAATGGACAGCCATTTCAGCAGGATGTATCAATTAAACAAGATGGAAAGGGCTGGGAATTTGTCGACTGAAAAAGGGAAAACAGAAGTTGTAACTTGTCGACAAAAAGAGGGAAAACTGATCAGGATATGTTGACTAAATCAAGGATTTTGTGGGTTTATTTTGTGGTGCAACTTATGGAATAACATGAGGTTATATATAGTTTTGTTTGGGTTTCCTAATTACACAATGATTCTAAAAGTTACTTGGTGATCAAGGATTAGAGTTAGTATTAGATTAAGATGAGTGGAGTTTGAAGTTAATTAGGATTTGTTGTAAACTTAAAGATCAAGTATTCTCCCTTTATTTTCTTTATATCCGATTTCTTTATCAATGTGTGTAAATATTTTTTTTTTCGGCATTAATTAATTTATTTATATATATATTTTTTTTCCTAAAAATGTTACTTTTATTTAATATAAGTTTTATTTATTTATTTAGATTATTTTCCCATATCTTTTATTAAGTTTTTATTTAGTTCTCATTAGGTTTAGATGTATATAATTTGTCACAATTAATTTAGTACATCTAGGTTATATTATTATTTTAGTATTAGGGTTAGGGTTTAATATTAAATATTAATGGTTTTAGGGTTTAGTATTTAATAGGTAGGGTTTGGTTTAGGGTTTTAAATAATATTAGGGTTTGGGTTTTAATTAATAAATTAAAGTATTAATTAAGATCATTATTTAGGAATGGATAACAACCCTAATGATAGTATACTTAATAAGACAATGAAACCTTAAGGGCAAATTTGGAAATTTCAAAATGGAAAAATGAGGGTTGTTATAGTCATGCTTAAAGTTGCACCTTGAAAAGGCGTTGTTCAATTTGGTAAAAGAGGGAAATTAAATCCAAGGTATATTGGACCATTCAAGATTAATTATCGTGTCAGACCAGTAGCTTACCGACTTGAGTTACCTCAATAACTCGCGGCTGTACATAACACTTTCCATGTCTTGAATTTGAAGAAATATTTTGCTAAAGAAGATCTCACTCTTCCATTAGATGAAATCCAAATCAACGAAAAACTTCAATTCATCGAAGAACCCGTCGAAATAATGGACCGTGAGGTTAAAAGACTTAAGCAAAACAAGATACCAATTGTTAAGGTTCGATGGAATGCTCGTAGAGGACCCGAGTTTACCTGGAAATGAGAAGATCAGATGAATAAGAAATACCCGCACTTATTTCCAGAAGATACGTCAACACCTCCAACTTCTTAAAATTTCGGGAAGAAATTTATTTAACGGGTAGGTACTGTAGTGACCCGAACTTTTCCATGTTTATATTTATTAAATGAAATTGTTATTTACATGATTAAGTGTTTCCAACATGTTAAGCAATCAAACTTGTAAAGACTTGATTAATTGAAATAGGTTTCATATAGACAATTGACCACCCAAGTTGACCGTTGATTCACGAACGTTAAAACTTGTAAAAACTATATGATGTCATATATATGGATATATATATAGTTAACATCGTATTATGATAAGTAAACATATCATTAAGTATATTAACAATGAACTACATATGTAAAAACAAGACTACTAACTTAAGGATTTCGAAACGAGGCATATATGTAACGATTATCGTTGTAACGACATTTAATTGTATATATATCATATTAAGATATATTAATACATCATAATATCATGATAATGTAATAATTTAACATCTCTTTAGATATAATAAACAATGGGTTAACAACATTTAACAAGATCGTTAACCTAAAGGTTTCAAAACAACACTTACATGTAACGACTAACGATGACTTAACGACTCAGTTAAAATGTATATACATGTAGTGTTTTAATATGTATTCATACACTTTTGAAAGACTTCAAGACACTTATCAAAGTACTTCTACTTAACAAAAATGCTTACAATTACATCCTCATTCATTTTCATCAACAATTCTACTCGTATGCACTCGTATTCGTACTCGTACAATACCCAGCTTCTAAATGTATTTACTATTAGTATATACACTCCAATGATCAGATCTTAGCAGCCTTTGTGAGTCACCTAACACATGTGGGAACCATCATTTGGCAACTAGCATGAAATATCTCATAAAATTATAAAAATATTAGTAATCATTCATGACTTATTTACAAGTAAACAAAATAACACATCCTTTATATCTAATCCATATACCAACGACCAAAAACACCTACAAACACTTTCATTCTTTAATTTTATTCATCTAATTGATCTCTCTCAAGTTCTATCTTCAAGTTCTAAGTGTTCTTCATAAATTCTATAAGTTCTAGTTTCATAAAATCAAGAATACTTCCAACTTTGCTAGCTTACTTCCAATATTGTAAAGTGATCATCCAACCTCAAGAAATCTTTCTTATTTACAGTAAGATATCTTTCTAATACAAGGTAATACTCATATTCAAACTTTGATTCAATTTCTATAACTATAACAATCTTATTTCGAGTGAAAATCTTACTTGAACTTGTTTTCGTGTCATGATTCGGCTTCAAGAACTTTCAAGCCATCCAAGGATCCTTTGAAGCTAGATCTATTTTTTTTATTTCCAGTAGGTTTACCTACTAAAATTAAGGTAGTAATGATGTTCATAACATCATTCGATTCATACATATAAAAGTATCTTATTCGAAGATTTAAACTTGTAATCACTAGAACATAGTTTAGTTAATTCTAAACTTGTTCGCAAATAAAGTTAATCCTTCAAACTTGACTTTTAAAATCAACTAAACACATGTTCTATATCTATATGATATGCTAACTTAATGATTTAAAACCTGGAAACACGAAAAACACCGTAAAACCGGATATACGCCGTCGTAGTAACACCGCGGGCTGTTTTGGGTTAGTTAATTAAAAACTATGATAAACTTTAATTTAAAAGTTGTTCTTATGGGAAAATGATTTTTCTTATGAACATGAAACTATATCCAAAAATCATGGTTAAACTCAAAGTGGAAGTATGTTTTCCAAAATGGTCATCTAGACGTCGTTCTTTCGACTGAAATGACTACCTTTACAAAAACGACTTGTAACCTGTATTTCCGACTATAAACTTATACTTTTTCTATATAGATTCATAAACTTAAGTTCAATATGAAACTATTGCAACTTGAAACACTCAAAACGGATTTAAAACGAAGAAGTTATGGGTAAAACAAGATTGGATAATTTTTCTTGTTGTAGCTAAGTGAAAATTGGTAACAAATCTATATTAATCATATCCTAGATAACTTATATTGTATTATACATGTATTCTAATATATTATGTAATCTTGGGATACCATAGACACGAATACAATGTTTTGACAATTCATATCGACCCATCTATATATATATTTCGGAACAACCATAGACACTCTATATGCAGTAATGTTGGAGTTAGCTATACAGGGTTGAGGTTGATTCCAAAATATTATATATACTTTGAGTTGTGATCTAGCCTGAGGCTTGTATACACGAGGTTGTGGATTGATTCAAGATAATATATATTGCTTTATTTTCTGTACATCTAACTGTGGACAACTAGTTGTAGGTTACTAACGAGGACAGCTGACTTAATAAACTTAAAATAGCAAAACGTATTAAAAATGTTGTAAATATATTTTGAACATACTTTGATATATATGTACATATTTGTTATAGGTTCGTGAATCGACCAGTGGCCAGGTCTTACTTCTCGACGAAGTAAAAATCTGTGAAAGTGAGTTATAGTCCCACTTTTAAAATCTAATATTTTAGGATGAGAATACATGCAGTTTTATAAATGTTTTACAAAATAGACACAAGTAAATGAAACTACATTCTATGGCTGGATTATTAAACCGAATATGCCCTTTTTAGTCTGGTAATCTAAGAATTAAGGAACAGACACCCTAATTGACGCGAATACTAAAGATAGATCTATTGGGCCCAACGAGCCCCATCCAAAGTACCGGATGCTTTAGTACTTCGAATTCATCATGTCCGAAGGGAGTCCCGGAATGATAGGGGATATTCTATATGCATCTTGTTAAGGTCGGTTACCAGGTGTTCACCATGTGAATGATTTTTATCTCTATGTATGGGATGTATATTGAAATATGAAATCTTGTGGTCTATTATTACGATTTGATAAATATAGGTTAAACCTATAAGTCACCAACATTTTTGTTGACGTTTAAAGCATGTTTATTCTCAGGCGATTATTAAGAGCTTCCGCTATTACATGCTATTATATGGACAAGATTTAGTGTTAGCATGCTTGTATAATATTGTTTAAAACTGCATTCGAGATTTATTTTGTTGTAACATATTAATATTTGTAAACCAGTATGTATTGGTAGTGTGTAAGTGTGATATTTGTTAGATTATCATTTTTGGATAATCTACGTGGTGTCTTGTTAACCTCGTCGATAAAATAAAGGCTATAGTTTGTTTTAAAAACGAATGCAGTTTTTGAAAAACGTCTCATATAAAGGTCAAAACCTCACAACGAAATCAATTAATATGGAACGTTTATAATCATTATGAATGGGACATTTCAGTTTAGACATGAGTACAACACATTAACCACAAACCGACGGACCAAACAAACATACGATTCAAACCTTGGAAACCATAATACGAATTAGTGTTATCAAATTCAAATTTACTTGAGAAAAGTATTTGCCTTTAGTCGAAATCTAGTACTATAATAGTTTTCATTCGAGTATTAACGCCACACCTTTCGAAAACTCATATAGCCACAATTGTCGTTTTCTTAATTGTTGAACCGAAGTAAATGATAATCAAACCACTGGACCCGAACTCATTCATGAAACAACCGAGAGATCGTTCAAATCCAAGAAAGGCTCAAGACGGCCCATAGTCGCCACCATGCCGATGTTAGACATAGACCTCTCGAATTTCAAGTAGGTGACCGCGAAATGTTAAAAGTCGCACCATGAAAAGGTACAATCCGTTTCGGGAAACGTAGAAAGCTAAATCCACGATATTTTGATCCTTTTAAAATCTTGGGGCGTTTTGGACCCGTTGCTAGCCGTTTAGATTTTTCGACTCATTTAAGTCTCCGTTCATACTACATTCCATCTATCGAACCTAAAGAAGTGTCTTGCCGAACGAGAACTTGATATTCCTTTCGATGAGCTTACTATCGATGACAAACTCCACTTCGTACACTTATTCGTAGAATTGACAACGCAAGGTCTCGAGAAGGAACAACGACTACTACTTCCTACTAAATTTTGGGACGGAATTTCTTTTAAGGTGTAGGTAATGTAACATCCCGCCTTTTTCCGTTAATTTATTTTAACGCCCGTCTT
Source organism: Rutidosis leptorrhynchoides (assembly GCF_046630445.1). Classification (NCBI taxonomy): domain Eukaryota; kingdom Viridiplantae; phylum Streptophyta; class Magnoliopsida; order Asterales; family Asteraceae; genus Rutidosis; species Rutidosis leptorrhynchoides. Next base: position 114,773,355 of record NC_092341.1, on the reverse strand, counting down.
TTTTTTTTGATAATATCTTTCGATATCTAAATTCGTATCTTTCGTTAACTAACGTTCTTAATATTCTCGTTATTTAATTATAACATCTCTCGTTAATTTGCGTTTTTAAAATAATTCGTTCGGTTAATTCACGCACCCGCTTTTAAACTCGAGGGACTAAATTCGCCATTGGGCCAAAGCGGCAACTAGTTGAACTAGTCACCATCTCCCCACTACTCATTTCCACCTCCCCACCATTTTTGATACTTCTACTTTTTCTCTCATTTCTTCATAACAAAGATTCATCATCCATTTCCAATCTAGCAATCAAACATCAAAACGATTTGTACTTTTGGAATCCTCTCTTCATCCTCTACAACTTGATACCAATTTCATCTCGTTTGGGTAACATTTCTAAAACTCTAGATTTCTCTAAATCGTTTTATAGACTTGAAATGGTGTTAATTAGTGTCTATGGCTGGAGTCTAGCATGAATATGTGATTTATTTGCTCGATCTTGTTGTTTTGCATAAACTAGCATGAACTTGAAATGGGTGTGCTTAATCTTTGATTTTGGGTGATTAAATGTTGATTAAATGTTTAAGTTCATGTATTAAATATGTTACTAGCATCATTAGCTTCGTTTTGGTATGTTGGTTGACTTAGAAAAACTTCATAAACAAAAATTGCTGAATTCATGATTTTTGGTTAGGGTTTAGTAACCTTGAATATGAATTTTGATGCATTGAATGCTATAAAATGTTGTTTGTAAGTGTTTAGTTGTATTGTATGTTTAATTACCTTCGAAATGGCGTATCGTATGTGTAAATTGGATTCCCGAATCACCATTTGAATTTTTGAACTTGAAACGTTAAATAGTGATCTTTTGGCGAGATTTCGGTTATTGTAAATGATGTTTTTGTTTAATGAAATGTTTTTAGTTTTATTCTTTGTTAAATTACCTTTCCAACGATATAAGATACGTGTTTTGAATATTTACGGTTCATAAGTTATGTTTGTTTGAAGTTTGGTTCGAGCATATACATGAAACAGACCAGCATTTTTTTTATTTATTTTTTTTTTTGTGTTAAGCCGCGGCGCGGCTTAAAGCGTGGAAAGTGGGCTGTCCAAAATTATCAATTTTCATTTAATTCTAACTATGCTACGCACCCCCGATCAACATGAAACTTGGCCAACATACTTATATATGCTTATCTTTCATAGAAAAATTGTCGAATACCCGACCCAACCCCGTTGACTTTTTCGTTGACTTTGACCAAAGTTGAATTTTATTCAAACTTAAAAAATACTTATGCAATCGTTCTAATCTTCTTTTATACTTGATTCTTGCATGAAACTTGACAACGTGACTCACATGCTATTTAATTGAGTCGTAACGAGCCATAGGACTAATGGAACACATTTCGCCCGACCTTATGTCGTAACCGGTTAATTGATATAACTTACTTGTTTAGGTCAAGACTAAACAACTTTCATGCACACGTTTACTTTGTGAAGTACATTTATACTCGTGCACTCGAGGTGAGATCATAGTCCCATCTTTTCAACAACTTTTATACTTTTAAATCATGGGATGAGAAACATATACAGTTTTATACTACATACTTTTATGCTTTGAACATAAGTACGAAAGCAAACATTCCACAGCGAGTTAGAACAAAAAGCTTCAATTCAATTATCATTAGTTACACTTGCCGGGTGTAAGCGATAACTTATATTATGTGATCACATGGGCTTGACGAGCCTCATTCGGACGGTTCGCTACCGTTAGCGGATGAAATATATTTTCGGTTTTAGTGTATGTTCTAACACTACGTAACAGGGTACAAAATAGTTAAGTCTTGATAATTGGGTGCTCACGATCATACTTTTGGAACGCAAACGCTTTGGATAATCAATGTTATGGAAATACAAAATCTTGTGGTTCAAAAACAACGTTTACAAATACACCTATGATTTCACTAACGTTTTCGTTGACAGTTTTCTATATGTTTCTCAGGTTCATGAATGGCTATTTGATACATGCTTCCGTGTACACTCATACTTGCTTGGGGTCAAGCATACATGCATACACTCTGATTACTTGCTTGGAGTCAAGCATACATGCATACCCTAGCGATAGCACTTTTGGATTCAAACTTAAAGCATACATACTTACGCTATTTATAGCAACCATGATTTAAAACAAATTATATCGCAAGTTATTTCATTTATACTTTATCACTTTTGTAAACTTAAACTTGTTGTCGAACCGCTTGGTAACTTAAAACTTTGTAAGTCTTATACGTTTCAAATGAATGCGACATAATTTTGGTCAAACGCGTCTCATTTAGGGACTATGACCACGTAACGGGACCTAAGTTAACGGCGCCTTCAATGACGATTTTGTCAGGTCGTTACACAAACACTTAATGAACGAGCAGTACCGTCCCAGAAACGAGGTCAATAAGCTCAAGGTAGAGCTTAGAGGGTTACGAACACAAGGGTTTGATATTACCACGTACGAATGACGATTCACAGAGTTGTGCCTATTGTGTCTGGGAGCGTTCGAAGATAAAGAAGAGAAGATCGACGCATTTGTAAAAGGGTTACCAGAAAGAATTCAAGAAGATGTGAGTTCACACGAACCTGCCTCCATACAAAAGGCAACTCGAATGGATCATATGTAGTGACCCGAACTTTTCCATGTTTATATATATTAATTGAGATTGATATTTACATGATTAAATGTTTCCAACATGTTAAGCAATCAAACTTGTTAAGACTTGATTAATTGAAATATGTTTCATATAGACAATTGACCACCCAAGTTGACCGGTTGATTCACGAACGTTAAAACTTGTAAAAACGACATGACGATATATATATGGATATACATATGGTTAACATGAGATTATGATAAGTAAGTATCTCCATAAGTATATTAACAATGAGTTATATACATATAAACAAGACTACTAACTTAAGGATTTTGAAACGAGACATATATGTAACGATTATCGTTGTAATGACATTTAAATATATATATATATCATATTAAGATATATTAATATATCATAATAGCATGATAATATAATAATTTAACATCTCATTAGATATAATAAACAATGGGTTAACAACATTAATTGAGATCGTTAACTTAAAGGTTTCAAAACAACACGTAACGACTAACGATGACTTAACGACTCAGTTAAAATGTATATACATGTAGTGTATTTAGATGTATTAAAATAGTTTTGGAAGACTTCAAGACATATATCAAAACACTCATACTTAACGAAAATGGTTACAGTTACTTTCCCATTCTTTTCTTTCATCAAGAATTCTAGTCGTATTCTTACCCGTATTATACACAGCTTCAAAACGTACTTACTATGGGTATATACCAATAGGAACTAGCATGGGATTCCACTATTGATTATGTCATGTATGACTAATCAATTTTAACTTCAACCATGAGCTAGTCAACTAACTAGAACTCCTTTTAACCCCACTCACCACTCACCAATTACCACTCATCATTCACTCCATTTCACTTCCAATTCTCTTTCTAATTCTCTCTCAACACACACACACTATTATGAACGTATTTTTCCAGTAGTTAATCATCATCTTCATGAAAAATCACTTCAAGAATCAAGCTATAATCATCATAGGAAGAACACTTCAAGAACACTTCAAAAATCCCTTCAAGTTTACTAATTTACTTCCAAGCTTTCTAATCCATTCCAAGTAATCATCTAAGATCAAGAAACCTTTGCTATATACAGTAGGTTATCTTTCTTATTCAAGGTAATATTCATATTCAAACTTTGATTCAATTTCTATAACTATAAACTATCTTAATTCGAGTAAAAATCTTACTTGAACTTGTTTTTGTGTCATGATCCTACTTCAAGAACTTTCAAGCCATCCAAGATACTTTGAAGCTAGATCATTTCTTGTCACTTCCAGTAGATTTACCTACTAAACTTGAGGTAGTAATGATGTTCATAACATCATTCGATTCATATATATAAAACTATCTTATTCGAAGGTTTAAACTCGTAATCACTAGAACATAGTTTAGTTAATTCTAAACTTGTTCACAAACAAAAGTTAATCCTTCTAACTTGACTTTTAAAATTAACTAAACACATGTTCTATATCTATATGATATGCTAACTTAATGATTTAAAACCTGAAAACACGAAAAACACCGTAAAACCGGATTTACGCCGTCGTAGTAACACCGCGGGCTGTTTTGGGTTAGTTAATTAAAAACTATGATAAACTTTGATTTAAAAGTTGTTATTCTGAGAAAATGATTTTTATTATGAACATGAAACTATATCCAAAAATTATGGTTAAACTCAAAGTGGAAGTATGTTTTCTAAAATGGTCATCTAGACGTCGTTCTTTCGACTAAAATGACTACCTTTACAAAAACGACTTGTAACTTATTTTTCCGACTATAAACCTATACTTTTTCTATTTAGATTCATAAAATAGAGTTCAATATGAAACCATAGCAATTTGATTCACTCAAAACGGATTTAAAATGAAGAAGTTATGGGTAAAACAAGATTGGATAATTTTTCTCATTTTAGCTACGTGAAAATTGGTAACAAATCTATTCCAACCATAACTTAATCAACTTGTATTGTATATTATGTAATCTTGAGATACCATAGACACGTATACAATGTTTCGACCTATCATGTCGACACATCTATATATATTTCGGAACAACCATAGACACTCTATATGTGAATGTTGGAGTTAGCTATACAGGGTTGAGGTTGATTCCAAAATATATATAGTTTGAGTTGTGATCAATACTGAGATACGTATACACTGGGTCGTGGATTGATTCAAGATAATATTTATCGATTTATTTCTGTACATCTAACTGTGGACAACTAGTTGTAGGTTACTAACGAGGACAGCTGACTTAATAAACTTAAAACATCAAAATATATTAAAAGTGTTGTAAATGTATTTTGAACATACTTTAATATATATGTATATATTGTTATAGTAGGTTTACCTACTATACTTGAGGTAGTAATGATGTTCATAACATCATTCGATTCATATATATATAATTATCTTATTCGAAGATTTAAACTTATAATCACTAGAATATAGTTTAGTTAATTCTAAACTTGTTCGCAAACAAAGTAAATCCTTCTAACTTAACTTTTAAAAGCAACTAAACACATGTTCTATATCTATATGATATGCTAACTTAATAATTTAAAACCTGGAAACACGAAGAACACCGTAAAACCGGACATACGCCGTTGTAGTAAAACCGAGGGCTGTTTTGGGTTAGATATGTAGATACCCGTCTTAATCCATAAGAACGAATACAAAAACATATGATTACATTGCGAGGTATTTGACCACTATATGATACATTTTACAAACATTGCATTCATTTTTAAAAGACAAACTTCCTTTACATTGAAAGTTGACGGCATGCATACCATTTCATAATACATCCAACTATAATTGACTTAATAATAATCTTGATGAACTCAATGACTTGAATGCAACATCTTTCAAAATATGCCATGAATGACTCCAAGTAATATCCTTAAGATGAGCTAATGCACATCGGAAGATTTCTTTAATACCTGAGAAATAACATGCTTTAAAATGTCAACCAAAAGGTTGGTGAGTTCATTAGTTTATCATAAACATTCATTTCCATCATTTTAATAGACCACAAGATTTCATTTTTCATAAATAAAATTACACTCGCAAGTGTATAAAAATCCATTCGTATGATGAACACCTGGTAATCGACATTAACATAATGCATATAGAATATCCCCGCATACTCGCAAGTATGCCATAAATATTGGCAATCGCAATCACCATTTAAATCGAAGTACTAAAGCATTCCAAATTCCAAAATGGGGTTTGTTAGGCCCATAGATCTATCTTTAGGATTCTCGTCAATTAGGGGCCATTTCCCTAATTCTTAGGTTACCAGACTTGAAGGGGCAATATTCGGTATAGTAATCCAACCATACAATGTAGTTTCAAGTACTTGTGTCTATTTCGTCAAACATTTATAAAAACGGCGCATGTATTCTCAGTCCTAAAAAATATATTGCAAAAGCATTTAAAAAGGGAGCAAATGAAACTCACCTAATGTATTTTGTAGTAAAAATACATATGACTATATTGAACAATGCCGGGTTGGCCTCGGATTCACGAACCTATATCATTTGTATTTTCATTAATACATATTCTTGTAATCGAACAATTATATATATATATATATATATATATATATATATATATATATATATATATATATATATATATATATATATATATATTATTAATGATCTAATTTTTTATATTAATAACATATATATTTCATTATTAATATATATTCATTTTGTTATATATATATATATAAAAAATTAATTTTTGTTATGTTATATGTATTAAATATATTTTTAATATATATATATCATTTGTATATTAATAGATTAATAGTAGTAGTTATAATAATATCAAAATAATATCAATAGTGGTAAAAATGATAATTATTATATTATTTATTATTACTAGTAAAGATAATAATGTTAATAATTCTATTAATGATAATGATATTTTTAATAATTGTAAAAATGTTAATTACAATGTTAATGGTAGTAATGATAACGATACTTAATAATTTTTACAATAATAATAATAATGATCATACTAGTTTTAATACAATTATAGGTTTAAAATAATAATACTTTTATTTATAATGATAATATTAATACTTTATAATAAAAATTTAATATTAATCATAATCATATCAACAATATTAACAATGCTAATATTAATACCTATGTTAATGATATCAATAATAATTCTATGAATTTTATTAATACCACGTTTATTAATCTTGCTAAGATAACTATAATAATACTACCTAAATGATAACCTTAACAATAATAATTACATTAATAATACTTATAAGATTAATAATAATAATAATAATAATAATTAAGATTACACCACTTATAATTATACTAATATTAATAATAATACTAAAACCTATAATACTTATAATAATTATAATAAATGAATCATAATAATAATAACAATAATAAGAATAATAATAACAATATCAAAATTAGAAAATGGAAACTACCTTAAGAACTCTTTAAAAAGAACAAAACTGCCCCAAGTAAGGATTGAACCCGCGACCTCTCGTAAACCCAGAACACCCTAAACCATTGCTCTGACTTCTATTTTATGATTAGTATCACATTCATTAACTTATAAACTTTATTTTCTGGTTCCTAATATTCTTCTTCTTCACCCAGCTAATCGACCAGTGATTACGTACTCCCAATCTCTAATTACTTGGTCAGTTTTAGGACTTCAAATAGATACATAAATAATTTATATGTGATTAAATGAATCGAAGAAAATAAAAAAATTTAAGAACCCAGTTTCCTGCTGCCGTCGTGATTTTTAAAAAAATTATTGATTTCCATATTGAAATTGTTTTAGACAAATGTTATAACATATAGATTAGTAAACTTTCCTTGAAACTTTCTCAACCAACAATTTAACGGGAAACATCAAAATAAGCTTGAATTTTAACGATGAACAAAGTTTGACTTTCAAGAATCGAAACTTTGACCTCAGAAATTTGTGATGACTATGTAGAATTGAAATCTATAAATTTGCAGATAGTTTTAGTAAAGGAAAACCAACAATATTGCATTATTAAAATTTGAAAAATCGTTTGAAATCGAATTATGGCGAAAAAGTAATAGAAACAGGGATAATGGAGCTGTGTTACTCGAATTGAATTTTGATCATTGCTGTCTTCAATCGATTGGCACAAGTAGGTATCATGTAGATATTAGCAGCATATAATTATAGTTAATATAATTCAATTAACATGTGTTTATTAGCCTAATTGGTACGACCCAATTAATCAAATCAAAAATAAGCAGAAAACTCCAATCTACTTTAATAGAATTTGGATTGTTTCCCATGTTTGATTTTGATTGGTACAAGATTAATAGTATTAGGACAGATTGATTACAGCAGGATCATGAAAGGGAAACTGGTTCTGTAAATATTCGTATGTATATTTGTATATATATCTATATCTGTTTATATGTTTATATATATATATAAAAAGCTGTATTTACTTATATAATTTTGCATAGATCGTATTTTATATATATATATCTGATTTGTATCTATCTATTTATACATTTGTTTTTATATAATTCATAAGCTTTAAATAATTAACAGATAATATTAATAATAAAGTACTATTAATAATAATAATAATAATGTTAATAATAATGATAACAACAATTGTTAATAACAATGTTAATAATAATGTTATTAATGATAATGTTATTAAGTTATATTACTTTTATAATAATAATGATATTGATAATTTATAATAATAGTATTGATTCTAAATGCTAGTATCTAATAATAATGTTAATATTAATCATTATAATTTTCTACTAGTTATAATGATATTAACAATGGTAACAATAATATTAAAAATATACATATCAAATGTTTCAAGTTCATATTATAATAATATTTAAATATATTCATAGTACCAATATTAGTATTAATAATAATAATGAATGTAATAATAATATATCACCTAGAATTAAATTTGTTATTACATTTATTACATTAACAGTAAAATTGATTAATTATATAATGTTTAATAGTTATATAATATATAATAACTTTCATTGAATAGTTAATATTTATAAATTTTATTATACTATACATATCATACTACTTATGGGAATCATACATATAGATTCATTTTAAATTGCAATTAATTATTTTTTGTATTTTAGTTTACATATTTAATTATATGTTAATTATATTATATAACTTCAAATTAATATACATATACCTACATTTATATATACATATTTATTTACAACAATTGTTCGTGAATCGTCGGGAATTGTAAAAGGGCAAATGCATTCATGTAAACTGTTCCAAAATTTTTGAGACTCCACATTACAGACTTTGCTTATCGTGTCAGAAACATATAAAGATCAAGTTTAAATTTAGTCGTAAATTTCCGGGTCGTCACAGTACCTACCCGTTAAAGAAATTTCGTCCCGAAATTTGAGTGACGTTGTCATAAGAATATTTTCATGACAAAATTGAGTTGAAAATTAGAGTTTTACCATTATTGATTAATATAGATAAAATGATTCGGATTTTGTGAAGCGTACGAGTGAAGCTGTCACAAAAGATTGAGGTAAGATTTGACTTTTGATGTGGTCATGGTAAATTTTCGGAATTCAAGGGATCTAGAGAAAATCTTCGAAATCTAAATAAGATTTGATTCTTCGAGATTTAAGGAAATTAGGATCTCTCTAATTAAATGCGGAGATCTGTTTTGATTTCTTTATTAGATATTTCTCTATAAATTAACTTCTTCAATTCTATTACTTTTACCATTCTTATACTCAATTCCCAAATTCAAAAGATTATGAAAATGTTTAATCCAGTTCTGATCCTTGTTCTTATTCTTACTATCGCAACAATTATTCTCATTTTCCAACTACCATCGGAGGAATCTGCTTTCTTCTACTTATCCCTTGGGTTATAGTGTTTTTAATTCTCCCGTGCCTTTATGTTGCGATAAACATTGATATACACGGTTTGTAATTTATGTGTTGTTATCGGGCTTTATATTCTCCTTTATATTTCGAAGCTCTATGCTTTTGTTTTCTCTTCCCGACTTTAACTCAAGCGAATAATGGTCCAGAATTTGTAGATATAGTATTTTGAATGATCATGACTAATGTTCTGAAAAGGAAATTGTGATAGCTCGATCTGACTTGTCAAATTACCAGAAGTCACGAGAAAAGATAGAACTATCAGGAAGATATGTTTTTGATATGTTTAGAGATTAGATAGAATGTAAGAGTCGTGTAACATGGCACACGATGACGTTATAATCTGTGAATCATCACATTCCATTAGAAATTCAGCATGACTTACTGTAATATAATCACGTTGGTCAAGCATCATTATATTATACTAACCCATGCTTCAATTCCCAACACTTCTCCACAATTCATTCATAATTTATACTTAGATTTTACAGAAGTTTCCAATATAATGAAATACAGAAAACACGAAGGGGTAGATAATTTCGGACAAGAATATTTATGAAAATATCCTCAGAAATATCGAAGATATTTATGATGATATTTTGTAATTTCAAAGTGTGAAGGTTGATGAGGAAAAATTTTCCGCAAGATTTTAACATGACTTCAGAGTAAGATATTCTCTAAAGATTTCATTGGATCCAGAATTACCTAGATTCTTTGAATATAGGGTTTAGTCCTTGTATTTGTACTTGGTCTCCTTCATGGTTAGCTCAATCTGTTTTTCAGTACCAAATTTTCTATCAAGCGTTCCCAACATTCCATTTTTTTTGTTGTCAAACTTTTGGCCATTTAGACCATCTACAATTTTGTTGTTTCCTCTGCATTTAATGCTACCATAACTGAATCATCGGTTATCAATCTGAGGTGGTTTCAGGAGAATTGTGTTTTTAGATGATTAAACGCTGATGGTAATATGGTGGAATATAAAAGGTTCCCCAGTAACAATAAAGAGTACGCATATATATCAAGGTTATAATAAGGTAGTTTCGAACGAAAGGTCGAAGTTTTCTTGCTGGAGTTGTGACAAAATTTGCTACTTTGAAAGAGATTACCATGTTATTTTGGGTAATAATGACACTAAGGAATTAGCACAGCTACGTGTTAAACGTTTACTCAGGTTCCGAGAGTTTTTCAGGTGCATAACTATAGGAATCAATCTTTCCTTCCGCAGATGAAGTGCGGTTGGTTCATCCTATTGTTTGAGGAGTTTTCAAGAATCATGAAAAGGTTGAACGCAGATTGTAATTTTCAAAATACAAATGAGGTTTAAGATGAAATCAAGTGGCAAACTTGAAGAATTGTTTAGTTTCATATGTTATAATCAATATTTTAATTCATTTTAATTGTCCAATGTTATTAGTCCACAGTCGATAGTACACAGTTAATAGTCCAATAATTCATATATAGTTTAATATATAATATTCGAATTAATTAATACGTATCGTGACCCGTGTACATGTCTTAGAATTGATCACAACTCAAAGTATATATATTATTATAGAATCAACCTCAACCCTGTATAGCTAACTCGATCATTACTGCATATAGAGTGTCTATGGTTATTCCAAATAATAAATATAGATGCGTCGATATGATATGTCAAAAACATTGTATACGTGTCCCGATATTTAAAATGCGTAAATAACAGTATTTAAATGACGATAAATAAAGTGCGTAAAATAAATAACAGAAATTAAATGATGATAAATAAAATTACGAGAATATAAATTGCGATAAATAAACTGCGATAAATAAATTGCGATAATAAAATGTAACAAGGAATTAACAGTTAGCTAGGAACAGTTAGCTAGGATTTTGTTAGCGTGGATTCTTAACAAAATTTCTCATAGTTAATTTGTTTGTTTCTAACAAATTTTATTTTGTCCAATGTTTTCTTCATTATGCCACTTGTCGGATTCTGATAGGTCAAAATCTAAATATGAAATTGAATGAAAAGGGTTATTCTGCGGTAAACGGATACGCATATCTGTGGATGTAAGTAGAATAGTAGTTGGCTTGTTGAATCAGATTTGAAGAATGTACAGTGTAATTTATTAATGTGAAATCTAAATATTCCTTGGGTATTACCTACCCGTTAAAATATTTTCATCATTAACAGTTTGTACAAAAGAATTTTAATTACAATCTTTATGAAAACATATATACATATATATTTTCTTCAGATGTAATCATGGATTTAATGAGTTAATATGATATTAATCTCATTTGCTTTACCGTTAGAACAAGAATACATAATCTCTAAAACATTAGAGATTACATAATCGTCATGTCGAATGAAGATCAAGGATGTAAAACGATACGTAGAACGAAGATAATCCATGTAGGACAAGATGTAGAACGAAAATTGTGCTCGAGGTATAGATTGCGATGTTGAGGCATGTGATGTTGAAACTTGGGTTGTTGGTGGTACTGGTGTTGATGTTATTGCTGAAGCTGGTAGGTTTTGCATCATGTTTTCCAAATTGATTACTCGAGCGCGAAGCTCGTTGACTTCTTCCATTATTCCGGGATGATTATCGGTAAGAACGAGCGAATAAATAGGGTTTAGAATCTGAGATAGTATGTAATCATGATGAGATATTCGGGAAATGAGGGTGAAAATGGTATTTCTGGCTGGTTCACCGGTAAGTGCTTCAAGTTCTTCGCCAAGAGGTGAATTTGGTTGATGGAAAGGATCACCTTATTTTTGTCTCCAATGATTAAGTAGGCTACGAACCCATCAAGTGAATTGGTGGATACATTCTAGTGACACTGCTTTCGGAGCTTAGGTGAAACTCCATATCAGAATAGCTGTCGGAATTCAAGGAATTCGAACTGGTTGAGGGATTCATCTTGTACGATCAGATGGAGGATATTCGATAAGAAATAGATTATAGGATGTAGATTAGTACCCTGCAATACATAATTTACATATGCATATATAATACTAAAATCCCATAAGTTACAGAGGAATCTACGGAAGCTGTCAGGTAAAGGTAACAATAACAGATATGCTAAGATATGAATTATATTTATACACTGTCTATGCAATAGAGGCAGTAAGATGTGTCTTAGACTTTAAGGATGATAAGCAAATAATTTTTGACACTAAATGATAAGCAAAACTTTTGACATGCAGACACGGTCGAAGTCCAGACCCACTAATGCATCTAAACAACTATCAGTTAGACACACTAATGCAAGACCTGGTTCGCTAAGACCACCGCTCTGATACCACATGTAGATACCCTTCCTAATCCATAAGAACGAATACAAAAACATATGATTACATCGCGAGGTATTTGACCTCTATAGGATACATTTTACAAACATTGCATTCGTTTTTAAAAGACAAACTTCCTTTACATTGAAAGTTGAAAGCATGCATACCATTTCATAATACATCCAACTATAATTGACTTAATAATAATCTTGATGAACTCAACGACTCGAATGCAACGTCTTTCAAAATATACCATGAATGAATCCAAGTAATATCCTTAAGATGAGCTAATGCACAGCGGAAGATTTCTTTAATACCTGAGAAATAACATGCTTTAAAGTGTTAACCAAAAGGTTGGTGAGTTCATTAGTTTATCATAAACATTCATTTCCATCATTTTAATAGACCACAAGATTTCATTTTTCATAAATAACATTACACTCGCAAGTGTATAAAAATCCATTCGTATGATGAACACCAGGTAACCGACATTAACATAATGCATATAGAATATCCCCGCATACTCGCAAGTATGCCATAAATATTGGTAATCGCAATCACCATTTAAATCGAAGTACTAAAGCATTCCAAATTCCAGAATGGGGTTTGTTAGGCCCATAGATCTATCTTTAGGATTCGCGTCATTTAGGGTCCATTTCCCTAATTCTTAGGTTACCAGACTTGAAGGGGCGATATTCGGTATAGTAATCTAACCATACAATGTAGTTTCAAGTACTTGTGTCTATCTCGTCAAACATTTATAAAAACGGCGCATGTATTCTCAGTCCCAAAAAATATATTGCAAAAGCATTTAAAAAGGGAGCAAATGAAACTCACCTAATGTATTTTGTAGTAAAAATACATATGACTATATTGAACAATGCAGGGTTGGCCTCGGATTCACGAACCTATATCATTTGTATTTTCATTAATACATATCTTGTAATCGAACAATTATATATATATATATATATATATATATATATATATATATATATATATATATATATTATTAATGATCTAATTTTTTATATTAATAACATATATATTTCATTATTAATATATATTCGTTTTGTTATATATATAAAAAAAATTAATTTTCGTTATGTTATATGTATTAAATATATTTTAAATATATATATATATATATATATATATATATATATATATATATATATATATATATATATATATATATATATATTAATAGTAGTAGTTATAATAACATCAAAATAATATCAATAGTGGTAAAAATGATAATTATTATATTACTTATTATTACTAGTAAAGATAATAATGTTAATAATTCTACTAATGATAATGATATTTATAATAATTGTAAAAATGTTAATTACAATGTTAATGGTAGTAATGATAATGATACTTAATAATTTTTACAATAATAATAATGATCATACTAGTTTTAATACAATTATAGGTTTAAAATAATAATACTTTTAGTTATAATGATAATATTAATACTTTATAATAAAAATTTAATATTAATCATAATCATATCAACAATATTAACAATGCTAATATTAATACCTATGTTAATGATATCAATAATAATTCTATGAATTTTATTAATACCACTTTTATTAATATTGTTAAGATAACTATAATAATACTACCTAAATGATAACCTTAACAATAATAATTACATTAATAATACTTATAAGATTAATAATAATAATAATAATAATAATAATAATAATAATAATAATAATAATAATAATAATAATAATAATAATAATAATAATAATAATCAAGATTACACCACTTATAATTATACTAATATTAATAATAATACTAATACCTATAATACTTATAATAATTATAATAAATGAATCATAATAATAATAACAATAATAAGAATAATAATAACAATATCAAAATTAGAAAATGGAAACTACCTTAAGAACTCTTTAAAAAGAAAAAAACTGCCCCAAGTAAGGATTGAACCTGCGACCTCTCGTAAACCCAGAACACCCTAAACCATTGCTCCGACTTCTATTTTTCTGATTAGTATCATATTCATTAACTTATAAACTTTATTTTCTGGTTCCTAATATTCTTCTTCTTCACCCAGCTAATCGACCAGTGATTACGTACTCCCAATATCTAATTACTTGGTCGGTTTTAGGACTTCAAATAGATACATAAATAATTTATATGTGATTAAATGAATCGAAGAAAATAAAAAAATTTAAGAACCCAGTTTCCTGCTGCCGTCGTGATTTTTAAAAAAAATTATTGATTTCCATATTGAAATTGTTTTAGACAAATGTTATAACATAAAATAGATTAGTAATCTTTTCTTGAAACTTTCTCAACCAACAATTTAACGAGAAACATCAAAATAAGCTTGAATTTTAACGATGAACATAGTTTGACTTTCAAGAACCGAAACTTTGACCTCAGAAATTTGTGATGAATATGTAGAATTGAAATCTATAAATCTGCAGATAGTTTTAGTAAAGGAAAACTAACAAGATTGCATTATTAAAATTTGAAAAATCATTTGAAATCGAATTATGGCAAAAAAGTAATAGAAACAGGGATAATGGAGCTGTGTTACTCGAATTGAATTTTGATCTTTGCTGTCTTCAATCGATTGGCACAAGTAGGTATCATGTAGATATTAGCAGCATATAATTATAGTTAATATAATTCAATTAACATGTGTTTGTTAGCCTAATTGGTACGACCCAATTAATCAAATCAAAAATAAGCAGAAAACTCCAATCTACTTTAATAGAATTTGGATTGTTTCCCATGTTTGATTCTGATTGGTACAAGATTAATAGTATTAGGACAGATTGATTACAGCAGGATCATGAAAGGGAAACTGGTTCTGTAAATATTCATATGTATATTTGTATATATATCTATATCTGTTTATATGTTTATATATATATAAAAAGCTGTATTTACTTATATAATTTTGCATAGATCGTATTATATATATATATATATATATATATATATATATATATATATATATATATATATATATATATATATATATATATATATATATCTGATTTGTATATATCTATTTATACATTTGTTTTTATATAATTCATAAGCTTTAAATAATTAACAGATAATATTAATAATAAAATACTAATAATAATAATGATAATAATAATAATAATAATAATAATAATAATAATAATAATAATAATAATAATAATAATAATGTTAATAATAATGATAACAACAATTGTTAATAACAATGTTAATAATAATATTATTAATGATAATGTTATTAAGTTATATTACTTTTATAATAATAATGATATTGATAATTTATAATAATAGTATTGATTCTAAATGCTAGTATCTAATAATAATGTTAATATTAATCATTATAATTTTCTACTAGTTATAATGATATTAACAATGGTAACAATAATATTAAAAATATACATATCAAATGTTTCAAGTTCATATTATAATAATATTTAAATATATTCATAGTACCAATATTAGTATTAATAATAATAATGAATGTAATAATAATATTTCAGCTAGAATTAAATTTGTTATTACATTTATTACATTAACAGTAAAATTGATTAATTATATAATGTTTAATAGTTATATAATATATAATAACTTTCATTGAATAGTTAATATTTATAAATTTTATTATACTATACATATCATAATACTTATAGGAATCATACATATAGATTCATTTTAAATTGCAATTAATTATTTTTTGTATTTTAGTTTACATATTTATTTATATGTTAATTATATTATATAACTTCAAATTAATATACATATACCTACATTTATATATACATATTTATTTACAACAATTGTTCGTGAATCGTCGGGAATGGTAAAAGGGCAAATGCATTCATGTAAACTGTTCCAAAGTCTTCGAGGTTCCACATTACAGACTTTGCTTATCGTGTCGAAAACATATAAAGATCAAGTTTAAATTCGGTTGTAAATTTCCGGGTCGTCACAAGATAATTAAAAACTATGATAAACTTTGATTTAAAAGTTGTTCTTTTGAGAAAATGATATTTCATATGAACATGAAACTATATCCAAAAATAATGGTTAAACTCAAAGTGGAAGTATGTTTTTCAAAATGGTCATCAAGATGTCGTTCTTTCGACGGAAATGACTATCTCTTTCAAAAATGACTTGTAACTTATATTTCTGACTACAAACCTATACTTTTTCTGTTTATATTATTAATATTTTGTTCAATATTAAACCATAGCAATTGGATTCACTCAAAACGGATTTAAAACGAAGAAGTTTTGGGTAAAACAAAATTGGATACTTTTGCTTGTTTTAGCTACGTGAAACTTTGTAACAAATCTATACTAACCATAACTTAACTAACTTATATTGTATTATACATGTATTCTAACATATATTATGTAATCTTGATAGACCATTGACACGTATACAATGTTTTGACATATCATATCGACGTCATCTATATATATTATTTGGAATAACCATAGACACTCTATATGCGGTAATGATCGAGTTAGCTATACAGGGTTGAGGTTGATTCCAAAATAATATATATACTTTGAGTTGTGATCGAGTCTGAGACTTGTATACACTGGGTCGTGGATTGATTCGAGATAATATATATTGATTTATTTCTGTACTACTAACTGTGGACAATTAATTATGGGCTACTAACGTTGGACTGTCAACTTAACAAACTTAAATCGTTAAAACGTAATAAAATATGGTATGAATATATTTTGATCATACTTTGATATATATGTATATATTTGTTATAGGTTCGTGAATCCACCCGTGGCCAGGTCTTATTTTCCGACGAAGTGAAAATACGTGAAAGTGAGTTATAGTCCCACTTTTAAAATCTAATATTTTTGGGATGAGAATACATGCAGCTTTATAAATATTTTATAAAATAGACACAAGTTTGGTTTATAATAATGATATTAACAATTCTATACAACTCATATCCTAGCTAACTTATATTGTATTATACATGTATTCTAATATATTATGTAATCTTGGGATACCATAGACACGTATGCAAATGTTTTGACATATCATATCGACCCATGTATATATATTATTTGGAACAACCATAGACACTCTATATGCAGTAATGTTGGAGTTAGCTATACAGGGTTGAGGTTGATTCCAAAAATATATATACTTCGAGTTGTGATCTAGCCTGAGACGTGTATATACTGGGTCGTGGATTGATTCAAGATAATATATATCGATTTATTTCTGTACATCTAACTGTGGACAACTAGTTGTAGGTTACTAACGAGGACAGCTGACTTAATAAACTTAAACATCAAAATATATTAAAAGAGTTGTAAATATATTTTGAACATACTTTGATAAATATGTACATATTTGTTATAGGTTCGTGAACCGACCAGTGGCCAAGTCTTACTTCCCGACGAAATAAAAATCTGTGAAAGTGAGTTATAGTCCCACTTTTAAAATCTAATATTTTGGGATGAGAATACATGCAGTTTTATAAATGTTTTACGAAATAGACACAAGTAATTGAAACTACATTATATGGGTGAATGATCGAAGCCGAATATGCCCCTTTTGCTTGGTAGCCTAAGAATTAGTAAACCGATCTACTAATTGACGCGAATCCTAAAGATAGATCTATTGGGCCTAACGAACCCCATCCAAAGTACCGGATGCTTTAGTACTTCGAATTCATTTTTATCATGTCCGAAGGATTTCCCGGAATGATAGGGGATATTCTTATATGCATCTTGTTAATGTCAGTTACCAGGTGTTCACCATATGAATGAATTTTATCTCTATGTATGGGATGTATATTGAAATATGAAATCTTGTGGTCTATTATTATGATTTGATAATATATAGGTTAAACCTATAACTCACCAACATTTTTGTTGACGTTTTAAGCATGTTTATTCTCAGGTGATTATTAAGAGCTTCCGCTGTTGCATACTAAAATAAGGACAAGATTTTGAGTCCATGCTTGTATGATATTATGTAAAAACTGCATTCAAGAAACTTATTTTTGATGTAATATATTCTTATTGTAACCATTATGTAATGGTCTTGTGTAAACGGTATATTTTAGATTATCATTATTTGATAATCTACGTAATGCTTTTTAAACGTTTATCGATAAAATAAAGGTTATGGTTGTTTTAAAAATGAATGCAGTCTTTGAAAAACGTCTCATATAGAGGTCAAAACCTCGCGACGAAATCAATTAATATGGAACGTTTATAATCAATATGAACGGGACATTTCAGTTGGTATCCGAGCGTTGGTCTTAGAGAACCAGAAAATTTACATTAGTGTGTCTTATCGAGTTTGTTAGGATGCATTAGTGAGTCTGGACTTCGACCGTATTTTCTTTAAAAATGATTGCTTAACATTTTTGTTGGAAACTATATATTATTAACATGTAAATATTATGTGATATATTAATCTCTTAACATATTTGATATTGTGTGATAGATGTCTACCTCTAGCACAAATCTCATTGACTCAGCTAATAATAACGAAGAGTCGAATATATATTGGCAAGATTCACAAGTTCCCGAAGAACCGGAAGAAGAGGAAACGGAACCGGAAGACGAGGAACCGGAAGAAGAGGAACCAGAAGAAGAGGAACCGAAAGAAGAGGAGGTTCCGGAGGGGGGAATAGTAGGAACCACAGAAAACTGGTCAAATAAAAGAAAATCCTCAACCAATGGACCAAAGTTAATAATGGTCAATGGTGTTTCCGCTAAGGAAGCAAAATATTGGGAAAATTACCAATTTTCTGATGAATCGGATCCTGATGAGGATTCTGATGATGTTATTGAAATTACCCCGACCCAATTTAATGAGGCAAAAGAAAATAATAAGGGAAAAGGCATCAAAATAGAGAAATCTGATTCCGACCCCGATGAACTTTATATGTATCGTCAACACCCGTATTTTCAATATCGTGACAATAATCCGGGAACCCCTAAACCACCAGGTTTTTCTAAACCAATGTGGAAAATGAAGACTCGTATTATAGGAACATCATATTGAAGGTATTTCGTATGCCCGAGAGACATATTAAATTAACGTGGCTAATATGTTTTGATCCAAGTCGGGTCATACCCAATAACAAGCTTACCGACACCTTATTCGTATTTGATTTTAGCGGTTGGATCGTTGATTAAATACGCGACACTTGAACTTTAAGAAAAATGGTTTCTTAAATTACACTTGATATGTATATATATGTAAATCATGGAATGATTTATATAATGAGGATTTAATTATTTATAGGTTGAATAATTAATTATGTTATGTTGCATTTTATAATATTGGTTTTATAAAATAAATTAGACATAACAAATGGTATGGAATTCTATTAGTTTTATAAATAATGTAAACATAATTTATAAAATGCAAGTTTATAAACTTTGTTTTATAAAATTTAATTTTACAAAACAAGTTTATAAAAGATGCAAGTTTATAAATTAAGTCAAGCATTATTTTATAAAAGGATGGGAATGGCCTTGGAATTGGATGAAGCATGCTAGAGATTCCATCTTGGTCAAAGAGAATTCCCATTCCATATACATGCAAGACTAGACTCTTTGAAAATACACTTGCATTAAAAACATATCAAGTTAGCTAGCAAAAATTATGCTGCCTTTTTCCTTGCTGGCCGTGACCTTCCAAGCCAAGAAGAGGGTTCATTTTCTTTTTGCAAGCTTATTCTCAAGTGTAAATTAAATCCTAACCAAAGTACAAGGTGTTGGTGCAAGGTTTGGGGTATTATCTCTTGAGGTTTCATCCTTTTGAAGCTCCATTTTGCATCATCTTCTTCAACCTTCCTGCTGTTCAAATTTCAGCCCTCTACATTGTTAGAGGAGGTATAATCACCATTCTTATCTTGTTATATTTGTAAGCATGATTTCAAGACTTGATATTAACATGGAATTCAACTATATGGTTTAACATATAAACTTGTTTTATTGATAATCTTGCTTCCGCTTTCTTAACTATTACAAGTTGGTTTTGTAACTATGTTAACATTAATGACATGTTTTATGAACTCATTGAATTCCATCAATGGTATCTAGAGCCAAGGTCTTTGAAATATGCTTCTTGTTTATGACTTTTAAATCCACTAATCTTACAATCTAGTAACATGCATGAAACTAGAATGTAAAAATTTTAGATTTTGGGTGGGGTTTAATTTTGGCCGAATTTTAGGGGTTCCAAAATGGGTTTGGAACTTCAAGTTTGGTCAAGTTTTGTTGTTAGTTGTTGTTCAAAATCAAGCCTTGGCCTTGTGGTTGCATGTGTGTATGATGTGGTTATTTTATTCATTCTTATGGTTAGTAATAATAATTCATTCATTTGGTTTGTAATAATTTGTAATATTTATTCATTTGTAATTTATTTTATATTTGGTCTGTAAAATAGATTAGGTTGTAATTTCATTTTCTAGAAAAATGTATTAGGATATATTTTTTGTAAAGAGAATGAAGAATGAAGATTCAAGATGAATGAAGAACACAAGATGGATGCAAGAGCTAGTGGGAGATTTGTAAATCTCCTACTTTGTCATAACCCTTAGAAGGTGACATTTGTTTTGGCTAAACAAATGTCTACCAAATTGGCTTGATTGTGAACTTGGTTGTCTTGCATGTTTATTGTGTTTGTATGTTTGGTTGCTACAATTTATCACATATTTACAACTTGCAAAATGACATTATAATTGGTTATAATTAAAACAACAAAGGTCACTAATAAATGGTTATCAAGGACATAAATGACATTGCATATAAAATGGTTTATATCATGTAATTGGTTTTACTAATAAGACATGAAAATTGGTTTTTCATATTGTGCTATACACCAAATGCATGTTGGTATATGGCAAAATGTTTTCTTAAACTAGAATTTATGAAAACTTAAAATCCCTTAACTAAAACAAGGTAAACAAGTTAAACGCCATCCTTTTGTGGGAACACTTGAACATAGTAGGGAACTCATAATGGGATAAAGGTCACCTAACCATTATGAACTAACTAATATGGTTAAGGTAAAATTCGCATGCTTGTGGGATAAAGGTCACCTAACCACTTGTATGTTGATTTTACATGTTTACACAAGTAGGACGACTTGATTTGGGAATCATGAACTTAGGGTCACCAAAGCATGAGGAACAAATAGGCGTTGATGGGATAAATATGCCATGCAAAAGGATTGCATGATCCCATAATTTAGAAGTTGCAAAAGGATTGCAATTGTCATTATGACTACCTAGCTAAATCAAATAACGGGATAAAGGTCACCTAACCGAAATTTGATTTACCGTTGGATTCTAATATTTAATATATCAATTAAAATATAAAAGGGTATTGTTTATTAAATTTAAAATCAATACTTAAATGAACTTTGTTAAATTTTGTAGATGGCCGCCAATAACATCAACAACATGCAAAATGCACCAATTAACTTACACAACCTATCATTAAGGTCTCTCCTCGAGTAAGACAAACTCAACCATACGAACTTTATGGATTGGTTCCGCAATCTTAGGATTGTCCTCAAACTCGAGGATAAGGCGTATGTGTTGGAGGACCCCATTCCCGATCAACCCGACGAGGATGATACGGAAGGCATGGCTTATTGGGATAAGTATTGCGCCGATTCGGTGCAAGTTGCTTGCCTAATGCTTGGGACTATGATACCCGAACTTCAAAAGGATTTCGAGCATCATACTGCATACGACATGATCACGCAATTGAAGGAGATGTTCCTTCAACAAGCACGTGTCAAGCGCTTCGAGACCGTTCGAGCACTACATGCATGTCGTATAGATGACACCCAATCCGTTTCATCTTATGTCCTCAAAATGAAAAGCCTTATTGATCGCGTAAACCGTCTTAATCTCAACATTTCTAATGAGTTAGCCACCGATCTTATCCTAAACTCCTTGTCAAAGAGGATTGACCAATTTGTAATTAATTACAATATGAATGGGATGGATAAGACCATTGGTGAACTTCATGGCATGTTAAGGACGGCCGAAACTAGCATGGGTAAAAGGGCTTCACCCGTACTAATGATCAATGATGGTGGGTCCAAAGGTAATAACACCTCTAAGCCTAAGGCGGCTAAAAGGAAAGGACCCGCTCATCAAGGCAAGGGAAAGGGGAAGATGGTTACCCCAACCAAAAACAAGAACAAGAAGCAAAAGGTTGCCAGACAAGCAAACCCCAAGGAAGACCCGTGTTTCGGTTGCGGTGAAATGGGTCACTGGAAACGAAACTGCCCAGTCTACCTTAAGGAGTTGAAGGAAAAGAGGGATGCGGGGCAATCCTCAGGTAATATATATATGGTATATATAGAGCTTAGTATTACTTCTTCTAATACATGGGTATTAGACACTGGATGTGGAACTCACATTTGCAATTCTTTGCAGGGGTTCAAAAGAAGTAGCAAGCAAACGGGAACATCAAGTCTCTTTATGGGCAATGGATCCAAAGTGCAAGTGAAGGCTCAAGGAGACTTTGTATTAAAGCTTCCAAGTGGTTTGGAACTTATTTTGAACAATGTTTTGTATGCACCGGATTTATGTCGAAACATTATTTCAGTTTCCCGTTTAAAACAATGTGGTTTTTATCTTAATTTTTTTAATGATGATATACACGTTTATTTAGATAATGTATTCTATTTTAAGGCTTCGCCTTCAAATGGAATTTATGAATTGGTTCATGATGACACATCATCTAATAGCTCAATATACCATACAAGCACCAAGAAACTCAAAAGGGATTTGAGTGATTCCTACTTATGGCATTGTCGCCTTGGTCACATAAACAAGAACCGAATGCATACACTTCAAAAGAATGGACTTTTGAAATCAAATGAGATGGACTCGTTTGATGTATGTGAATCTTGTTTACAAGGCAAAATGACTAAAGCACCTTTCAAAGGGACCTATGAAAGGGCTAAAGACTTATTGGGATTAATACATTCGGATGTGTGTGGACCCTTTAAGCCCATGACTAGGAATGGTGAAAGATACTTTGTTACATTCATTGATGACTTCAGTCATTTCGGATATGTCTACTTGCTAAGGCATAAGGATGAAACTTTTGAAGCATTCAAAGAATATCAAAACGAAGTACAAAATCAACTCAACAAGACAATCAAGGTACTGCGTACCGATAGAGGAGGTGAATACCTAAGCGATGCTTTCCAAGATCATCTTAGGAGTTGTGGGATTATCTCACAACTTACTCCACCAGGAACACCCCAACTTAATGGAGTTTCCGAAAGGAGGAACCGAACCCTAATGGATATGGTTCGATCTATGATGGCAAGAAGCTCGTTAACTCTGTCGTTTTGGGGTTATTGTCTATGCTCCGCGGCTCGTATTTTAAATATGGCCCCAACCAAGAAAGTGGAACGAACTCCTCACGAGTTGTGGTTTGGAAAACCTCCTTCTCTTTCATACTTGAAAGTATGGGGATGTGAAGCTTATCCAAAGCGCTATAATGCTAATAACTTGCATGCTCGATCCACGAAGTGTATCTTCATAGGATATCCCAAGGATGACATGGGATACTATTTCTATGATCCGACCGAGCAAAATGTATTTGTTGCTCGAAAGGCGGAGTTCCTTGAAACTAAGTTCCTAATGGAAGGTAATAGTGAAAGGAAGATAGATCTTGAAGAGGTTCAAGATCAAGTAGATGATACACAATTGGTTGACACTAGCACTCAACATGAAAATGTTGAGAGTGATCAAATGGATGATCAAAATACACAAGACGTTCGCAGATCTGGTAGGATTAGTAATCCTCCTGAGAGATATGGGTTTCTCATGGATGGTTGCTATGTGGTTGATTTGGATGAACCAACAAACTACCAAGATGCTTTATCAAGGATTGATAAGGATAAATGGCAGGAAGCCATGAACGCTGAGATGCAATCCATGTATGACAACCAAGTTTGGGAACTTGTTGAACAACCTACTGGCTCAAGGCTAGTTGATTGTAAATGGCTTTTCAAGATGAAAACCGACATACATGGAAACTTGGATACATATAAAGCTAGACTTGTAGCAAAAGGTTTCACTCAAACTCAAGGGGTTGACTATGATGAAACTTTTTCGCCGGTAGCAATGCTAAAGTCTATTAGGATATTACTTGCCATTGCTGCTCATTATGATTATGAAATATGGCAAATGGATGTCAAGACCGCTTTCCTAAACGGACATCTTGAGGAAGATATCTACATGGTTCAGCCTGAAGGTTTTGTTGATCCGAAATATCCTAAGAAGGTATGCAAGTTAAAGAAGTCAATCTACGGATTGAAACAAGCATATAGAATATGGAATCATCATTTTAATGAGGAGGCCAAGATATTTGGCTTCATTAAAAATGGTGATGAAGCTTGTGTATACAAGAAGGCTAGTGGGAGCACCATTATGTTCCTTGTATTATATGTGGATGATATATTATTATTTGGAAATGATGTTCCGGCAATGCAAGGAGTTAAAACTTGGTTAAGTAAATGCTTCTCCATTAAGGATCTTGGAGAAGCACAATACGTTTTGGGGATTGGGATCTACAGGGATAGATCCAAGAAGCTGATAGGTTTGAATCAAAGTGCATACATTGAAAAGATCTTGAAAAGGTTCAAGATGAAGAACTCTAAGAAAGGTTTGGTACTTATTCAAAAGGGAACACTTCTCAATTCATCTCAGTGCCCCACCACGAAAGATGAACAGGAGAGAATGAAGAAAGTCCCATATGCGTCTGCCATTGGGTCAATCATGTATGCAATGATATGCACTAGACCGGATGTGTCATGCGCTCTTAGCCTGACAAGTAGATACCAGAATAACCCAGGAAACAGTCATTGGATTGCTGTTAAAAGTATATTGAAATACCTTAGGAGGACTAAGGATATGTTTCTAATATATGGGTCTGGTGAGGAGGAACTCGCTGTAAAAGGTTACGTGGATGCGAGTTTCCAAACTGATCGAGATGATTCTCGATCACAATCCGGTTATGTCTTCACATTAAATGGTGGTGCGGTCTCTTGGAAGAGTTCAAAACAGGATGTTGTTGCATTATCCACTACAGAGTCTGAGTACATTGCCGCCTCATTGGCAGCTCAGGAAGCTGCATGGATGAAGAAATTCATAGACGACTTAGGAGTGGTCCCATCCATTCAGGACCCTCTTGAGATCTTTTGTGACAACGAGGGTGCGATTGCTCAAATCAAAGAACCTCGTGCTCACCAAAAGACCCGTCACATTGAGCGAAGATTCAACTACATAAGGGATGAAGTTGAAAAGGGAAAGATATGTATTCGCAAAGTTCACACAGATCTTAACATAGCGGATCCTCTCACGAAGCTCTTACATGGAGCAAAACATACAGGACATGTTTGTGCATTAGGGCTTCGATATTCTAGTGATTGGTCATGATCTGTTTTAAGTATTGTAACGAAACAAAATTATTCAAACTCATTAATATAATTATGGTATTAATTTATTTAGAGTCATGTTCCTATTTTGCATATTTTATCCATGAATAAGTAATTATTCTAAATTCCGTAGTCGATCACATTCGTGGGAACAAGTGTGAGGTTTAGACTATTATGAACTTGGATTGGTATACATTCACGGACTGAATGTGGGGCAAGGTTGCTACCAAGGTTCATAGATATTTGTGGGATGCAAATATTGGAAGACCCGCCCTCAAGATTTGCTAAATGGAGCCTTTGTGGTTGATCACATGTAATCTTGAGTAAAGGCGAATATCATTGTATCCTCTGACCTGAGATACATATTGGGTTCAGATATTTACCAAGTATTGTGCCTTGATTCTTTCCTTCGCTATTCTGAAATATGGTAGTTCATAAGGAAGAGCTCAGGTACAATGCAAGGTACATATTTAGGACGTATGTAGTCAAGATGGAATTTGTCCCTCTTATTCGTTGAGAGTCAGATATCTAAGGCCTGATAAAGTTAAATCTAAAAGAGAGTGATCGCTCTATGTCTCTTGGATTTAACATGACATCTAGGACGAAAGGATGTAATGAAAAGATTCACCTATTCATATTCGAGATGGGAACTCGAAAGGGATGATGTTATAGAATGGCAAAAGTCATAACATATTGGGGGTGATGGACGGTCGTTAGGTGGTATCCATCACTTGCATTAATTTCTTATGTTTCTCGTGCAAGTGGGAGATTGAAGGTATTTCGTATGCCCGAGAGACATATTAAATTAACGTGGCTAATATGTTTTGATCCAAGTCGGGTCATACCCAATAACAAGCTTACCGACACCTTATTCGTATTTGATTTTAGCGGTTGGATCGTTGATTAAATACGCGACACTTGAACTTTAAGAAAAATGGTTTCTTAAATTACACTTGATATGTATATATATGTAAATCATGGAATGATTTATATAATAAGGATTTAATTATTTATAGGTTGAATAATTAATTATGTTATGTTGCATTTTATAATATTGGTTTTATAAAATAAATTATACATAACAAATGGTATGGAATTCTATTAGTTTTATAAATAATGTAAACATAATTTATAAAATGCAAGTTTATAAACTTTGTTTTATAAAATTTAATTTTACAAAACAAGTTTATAAAAGATGCAAGTTTATAAATTAAGTCAAGCATTATTTTATAAAAGGATGGGAATGGCCTTGGAATTGGATGAAGCATGCTAGAGATTCCATCTTGGTCAAAGAGAATTCCCATTCCATATACATGCAAGATTAGACTCTTTGAAAATACACTTGCATTAAAAACATATCAAGTTAGCTAGCAAAAATTCTGCTGCCTTTTTCCTTGCTGGCCGTGACCTTCCAAGCCAAGAAGAGGGTTCATTTTCTTTTTGCAAGCTTATCCTCAAGTGTAAATTAAATCCTAACCAAAGTACAAGGTGTTGGTGCAAGGTTTGGGGTATTATCTCTTGAGGTTTCATCCTTTTGAAGCTCCATTTTGCATCATCTTCTTCAACCTTCCTGCTGTCCAAATTTCAGCCCTCTACATTGTTAGAGGAGGTATAATCACCATTCTTATCTTGTTATATTTGTAAGCATGATTTCAAGACTTGATATTAACATGGAATTCAACTATATGGTTTAACATATAAACTTGTTTTATTGATAATCTTGCTTCCGCTTTCTTAACTATTACAAGTTGGTTTTGTAACTATGTTAACATTAATGACATGTTTTATGAACTCATTGAATTCCATCACATATATCCCTAGAAGATTAGGAAAAAGAACCAAGTCCGAAGAAGAAGAAACCGGTGATTCAGATTAAAGGGGTGTGAGCATGTTGTGTACTAAATGTATTGTAGTGTGCTTGTACTTTTATGTTCTATGTAAAAATTGCTTGTATTGTTTGTTATTACGAATCTAATCCTTGTCTATTTTACAGTACAAAATGGACGTTAAGGGTAGACAACCGAATATTTTAGAAGACCTTCCAGAGGATATGATTGAAGAAATCTTGTCTAGAGTCGGTCAGAATTCATCAGCACATTTAGTTATGGCGAAATTAACTTGTCAAACATTTGAAAGACTTTCCGGAAATGCCTTAGTTTATAAAAGGCTTTCCTTTGATAGGTGGGGTATATCACATTGGGGAGACCGTAAGTTACACCGTGTTTTCTTTAAAGCATTAAATGCGGGGAACCCAATGCAATTTTACGCTACTGGTTAAGAACCTATTTTGACTCAACATATCCCAACATAGGATTTCGTGAATTAGAAAAAGCTTCTAACATGCAACATAAAGAAGCATGTTATGCTTACGGGTTAGTGATGTTCGCTTCTTACCAAAGTGAGAAAAAGAATATCGGATTGCAACTTTTAAATAAAACATTCCCACAAGTGACAGATTCAGTAGTTGGGGTGAGAAACAAGGTTTTTAGATTATTACGGGGCTGTTGGACATTACGAAACCCTCGTCCTTTTGACGACGTTACAACATGCTGCCTAGCCAATGGTCATAACGGTTATTTTCCACAAGACCAAGGATGGGAAGTCGTCTTAGTAAAACCAGAATGCATGACTTGTTTCTGGACTTATGAATTACGTGTCTTTATTTCCTTTGCTGAACAACTTGCGTATTAACTAGATTTATCTTCAAAACTGTCCCGTATCATAGTGTACTATATTTCATGTTATATGTAATATAGCGAAGTTGTAAGTTTGAAGAATATTTGTATGTGATATATTATTATAATCAGTTTTTCATATGGAATTGTAGTAGTTGAATTGTATATTAGCTACTAAGTATGAACTTAACGGGTAGGTAGTACCCGAATTTAAACTTATAAAACGCTAATATGAAGAAAAAGCTTTTATAAATGAGTTCATATTATGCTACGAAATACTATTGACTACTCTTAATATTCTGTATGATTAACTCGATTCAGTTGTCTATTTTGAAGGAAACGGCACCGACTACTCGACACACCATGAATATGAACAAAGAGGAATTTCGTACCTTTCTTGCTGCAAACATAGCCGCAGTACAGGCTGCGCTACATACCAACAATAACGCTGAATCTAGCAATGCAGCTAACGGTGCAAGAAATCATGTAGGATGCACCTACAAAGAATTCACTTCCTGCAAACCTTTGGAATTTGATGGAACCGAAGGACCAATTGGATTGAAACGGTGAAACGAGAAATTCGAATCGGTGTTTGCCATAAGTAAGTGTACTGAAGAGGACAAAGTTAAGTACGCTACGCATACCTTCACAGGTACTGCATTAATGTGGTTGAACACCTATCTTGAACAGGTAGGACAAAATGCTGCTTACGCACTACCGTGGTCGGCATTCAAGGAATTGATGAACGAGCAGTACCGTCCTAGAAACGAAGTCAATAAACTCAAGGCAGAACTTAGAGAGTTACGAACACAAGGGTTCGATGTTACCACATATGAACGATGATTCACAGAGTTGTGCCTATTGTGCCTGGGAGCATTCGAAGATGAAGAAGAGAAGATCGACGCGTTTGTAAAAGGGTTACCAGTAAGGATTCAAGAAGATGTAAGTTCACACGAGCCCGCTTCTCTACAGAAGGCAAGTCGAATGGCTCATAAACTCATAAATCAGATTGAGGGAAGAATTAAAGAGCAGGCGGCCGAAGAAGCCAACACGAAATAACTCAAGAGGAAGTGGGAGGAAAACGGTGACAAGAGTCACCAGTACAACAACAATAATAATTACATCCACAATCGCAACAACTATCCCAACAACCGCAACAACAATCGCAACAATAACCGCAATCCTAACAATAACTACAACAAACATCCCAACAACAACAACAACTACAACAACCATTTCAACAACAATAACAATCCCAACAACAACCTCAATAACAACAACGGCAAAAAAAACCTAAAACAGCCATGTCATAGGTGTGAAGAAAATCACCAGGGGTTTTGCACGACATTTTGCAACAGGTGTTGATGTTATGCGAGGTGTATAAGAAATAGTTTATATTTTACTAAGAAAAACTATTAAATACGATACAATTTTACACAAGATATTTATTTATTTATAGAATGGATATACTTAAACCTTGCTACAACACTTATAGGCAGTGTACCTAATCGTACAGTAGTGTAGTTTTTAGTAAGTCCGGTTCGTTCCACAGGGAAATCTTTAAACAAAACTCAACGTTATATTAGTTTACTTTTATAAAAATACAAATATATATATATATATAAGTAATATTATTATTATAAAGGGGGATTTTTACCGTTTAATGACCGGTTTGTCGATTTTAAAACTTTAGTCGCAGTTAAAACCACAGTAAAATATTAAAAATAAATTAAAGACTTAAATTAAAGCGTAAAGTAAATAACGATAATGAAATTGCGAATAATAAAAGTGCGATAAAATAAACTTGCGATAATTAAAGAGTACGATAATTAAAAGTGCAATTAAATAAAATAACAATAAAAATGCGATAATTAGAAGTGCAATTAAATATAAAATAAAGGAAATTAAATATGAAATAAAAGAATTATGCTTATTTAAACTTCCGTAATCATGATGTTTGACGTGTTGATTTTAGTTTTATGCCCATGGGTTAATTGTCCTTTGTCCTGGATTATTTAATCTGTCCGTCTGGTTTTTGTCCATAACAGTCCATCAGTCATAAATATAAAGTGCGAATGTCCTCGTCAAATTATTATTATACCCGAAGTTAAATATTCCAACTAATTGGGGATTCGAATTGTAACAAGGTTTTAATACTTTGTTTAATGAATACACCAGGTTATCGACTGCGTGTAAACCAAGGTTTTACTACTTTGTTAACAATTACACCAATTACCCTTGAATGTAATTTCACCCCTGTTTTAATTATTCTAGTGGCTATTAATCCATTTCCGTGTCCGGTTAAATGAACGATTATTCGTACATATAAATACCCCGCCCATCGTGTCTGATCGAGTGTATATGGTAATTTATAGGGACGCCCAATTGTAAATCTTTATATTAACATTAACAAACTTTCATTTAGTTAAACAAATATAAAGCCCATTAATAGCCCATAGTCTAATTTCCACAAGTGTCGTTCTTTTTTCCAAACCCCAATTATGGTACAAAGCCCAATTACCCAATTTTAGTAATTAGCCCAATATCATGATTACTTCGTTTTAAATAAGTATAATAATAACTTAGCTACGAGACATTAATATAAAAAGGTTGAACATAACTTACAATGATTAAAAATAGCGTAGCGTTACACGGACAGAATTTCGACTTACACCCTTACAACATTCGCTAACATACCCTTATTATTAGGATTTAAAATTAAAATTAAAATTAAAATATAAATTATATATATATATATATTACGTTTACGTATGATAAGAGAAGAAAAAGATTATGAATTGTGATCAGAATTCGGTTGGCTTTATAGGGATTTTCGATTTTTGGGGCTCCGCGACTCGCGGTGAATTTTGCCTTCAAACTCCGCGAGTCGCGGAGAATGAATTTACAGCTCAGTCCTTGGAGTCTTTCTCTGCCGACGGTTTTTTATATATAAATATAATATATATATAATTAATATAATTAATTATATATTATATTATATTTATATACATAGTTAACTTGTAATTTTTAGTCCGTTGCGTCGAGCGTTAAGAGTTGACTCTGGTCCCGGTTCCGGATTTTTGAACGTCCTTGCGTACGATTTAATATCTTGTACTTTGCGTTTTGAATCTTGTACTCTTGTAATTTCGAGACGTTTCTTATCAATAATTGGAACCTTTTTGATTGTCTTTTGTACTTTTGAGCTTTTTGGTCGTTTGCGTCTTCAATTCGTCGAATCTGTCTTTTGTCTTCACCTTTTATTATACAAACGAATATCACTTGTAAATAGAACAATTGCAACTCAAAGCTTGTCTTTCTTGAGGAATAATGCTATGAAATATATGTTCGTTTTTAGCATTATCAAATATTCCCACACTTGAGCTTTGCTTGTCCTCAAGCATTATCGTCTTGAAATACTAGAATCACTTCTTTATTCTTCACACTTTGTACATCAGTGATTTTCTATACGGTGGTATAAACAATGGTAGTAACGATATGGTTTACAGTCCCACATGACTATAAAAATTTAGATCCATTAAGGAAATTGGATCTTTATGAAAACATTTGATCTTTTGAAAATTAAATCTAGTTTTTACCCTAGATAAGTTTTCCGGGATAACCCTTTACCGGTATTTGCAAAATATTTTTGTGGGTTTGGTGGGTTTCAGATTTGAAAATTTTAGCTCAACACTTATGGTTTTGTGTTACCCACTTGCTAACCTTGTATTAGGAAAGCAACACGTCCAGTTTACTTGTTCCGTATATTACCTTTCGGCAAACTACCGTCCGGTTGTAAAGGAAAGCGTTGAACAAGCAACTGTTAAGGCAATGTCCCGTGACATGCTTTTGATTATGGTCTATAATGTGTCGGACGCAATTACTATCCTTTGTAGGAGCAATAGTAAAGCTCACCCTTATAATTTTTCGGTCTGGCACAAGGTCCTGTCTTTGACCATGCTATGCAACCACCGTTCTTACGGTTGACACCTGATTTAGTTCAGGTGACCTAATGAATTCCAGGTGAATTCCTAGGATTTTACGTTCAATGGTAATGAACGCATTGAAAATAGGGTTTTCAGAAAACAAATCGATTTGTAATTTTGATCAAAATATTTTCTCGTTCAAGCTCGAGTTTAGATATCATTGAATCCCATGAGTTTGAATTCTCAATCTTTAAGGTCAATCTCTAGGATTGAGTAATATCAGTCTTAAAAGCTGATTTTTAATCTTTAAGGAGATTATCCTTTCTGGGGATCTGATTCATTAGTCTTATCCAGCTAATTTGCATGGTGCCCCCCCATTGTACAAGATAAATCCTTCTCATGGTTAGGATAAATCTGACCACATGGCGACCCTGTTTAATGCTGAGGTCCGTGGATTTCCTGCTGATTTTAGTGATGACTTTTCTAGATTTTTCGTCAACCTACAGCTGGTCTGGACGACAACTTCATGACCTAAATCAAGAAGCGCGTGTCTTTTTCGGAAGACTTTACTTCCTTTTAATGATGGAATTGATTCATCATGTAGATCCATCTCTTCTTTTCTTTCATCGGGTAAAACAGTTTAGTTTAGTCCAAAGCAAAAGTATTTTCAGTTATTTGTTACAGATATATGTGACATATGTTTAAGATAACTTGGTAAATTTTCCCACATTTGGCTTTTATTTTCCTTTTTATCGTCCTCTATTCCATTTTAAATGAATTTTAACATTTTGGTTTGTTTCTCAATTTATGTCCTTTCCGAGGTAACAATAATTTCGGTGTTAAAACCTAGTTTTATCGTTCATAAATATATATAAACATGAATTTGAGTTCATTTAATTGAAAAAATTTTTTAAAAATTTTTTACTAGAATTGGGTAGTTAGTATATAAGACTAGGGCTGTTCTTTTTTATCAGAGAGCACTAGATTCTAATACAACTACTGCTTTACTAGTATTTTTAATGGTAACCAAGTGTTTAAGATAAAAATTTTAAAATCCGAAAGAATTTAACCCCTTCCCACACTTAAGATCTTGCAATGCCCTCATTTGCAAGAAATCAGTAACAATTTAAATTATTGAGGGTGATTTGTGTGAAAATGATTAAATTTTTACCAAAGTTTCCAAATATATTGGCGTTTGTTTGCTGAATGATAAATGGTGCACATCATTTGTTCATTCCGTCTTGTTGTTATTTCACATATATTTTGCATCTTGTCGTCAAAATTAGTTGCTTTTGCTGAACTTAATGCCAGTCTTTGAAAATGCGTTGTTTTACCCTGTTGTGTACATAAGATAAACTGCAAACATATATACATATTTTTGAAGTTTGGTATATTACCCCACATTCAAAAATTATTAAAATCTAAGAATAAAAGTTAGATAATTATAAAAATGATTACAATATTAACAAAAGTATTAAACGTATCAATAATTACAAATTACAAAAAAAAAAAAAAATAAGTAAACTAAGGATGATATTGGTACCAATAGGGGTTCCAGGCATAACCATAGGTGCTATAGAATGCTTCGGTAGGGTCATACGTAGGATATGGTGGCTGCATCTCTATAGACCAAGGAGGGAAGATGGGTTTCGGTGTAGGAATATAGTTTCTACCTATATGTTGGCAATGAGCTATGATTTGGTTCTGATGAACTTGTCAATCTTCAAATGCTCTCTGTCTAGCATTTTCGTATTCCTGAGAAGCTATAAACCTATGCATTTCTTGCATCTCATTCCCCCCTCCTACATTACCTTGCTGCTGGTTTCTCTCCACCTGTGGATGTCTACCATGGTATCGTACTGCGGCGTTATTTCGCCTCTTCAAAACTTTCGCACCATGGTATACATTTAAACCTATAGTATCGCGGGGTTCCGGCTCTTCTAGTAATAATCCCCCCCGACTTATATCCACACCGAGATATTCACCAATCAAAGTAATAAAAATACCACCTCCTATTATGCTATGTGGTCGCATCCCCCGAACCATAGCTGATAAATAATAACCCACACAATATGGTATACTTACAGCGCTTTGTGGGTCTCGAATACACATATGGTAAAACAAATCTTGTTCATTTACCTTTTCTTTGTTTTTACCCCTTTGTGTAATCGAATTAGCTAAAAACCTATGTATCACTCTTAATTCGGCTCTATCTATATCCAAATAAGAGTAATTTCCCCCTTTGAAACGGTGATGGCTTGTCATTTGACTCCACACACCGTGTGTATCAAAATTTTCATCTATCTTTCTACCGTTTAGTATCAATCCTCTACAATCGGCAGACGCTAACTCCTCAGGCGTATATATACGTAAAGCCTGAGCCATGTCCAGTAAAGACATGTGGCGCATCGAACCGCCTAACAAAAATCTAATAAAAGAACGATCGGTTAAACTAGCTACCCGATCATTCAACTCTATACTACATAACAATTCTTCACACCATACTTTATATACAGGTCTACGTATGGTGAATAAATGTACCCAGTCATTAAAAGAAGAATTACCATACCTCTGTACAAGTAATTCCCTAATTGGCCCGGCCAATTCTACAGCTTCTAAGGGTCCCCATTCTATGACCCTTGGTACCTCAACAACCTTAGAATGAAGAGTATGCAAACCCCTTTGATATTTTGGATAATCTATCCAAAGTCTGTCAAATCTCAGGTTCGGGTGCAACTCTTCCAAGTGCATATCGAAAAAGGTCATGACTGGATGAGGTACATCCTGCTTGTAGTAGTTATCCACCTCCTGTTGTTCCAAATTCTCAGCAGGAGCATTGCGGGCTTGGGATGAAGATTCACCCCTTTCATTCTGCAAAACACATCAAACACAATTTTTGTGCATCCAAATATGCATTAGTGTCAGCAAAATCATCAATCAAAATAATTACAATGACATTATCAATTTATATCAAACTTAAGCTCATTTTCACATTTTTATCAAATCTACACTTTTTCAAATAAGCATATACGAAAA
This sequence comes from Rutidosis leptorrhynchoides, assembly GCF_046630445.1. NCBI lineage: Eukaryota > Viridiplantae > Streptophyta > Magnoliopsida > Asterales > Asteraceae > Rutidosis > Rutidosis leptorrhynchoides. Next base: position 114,737,336 of record NC_092341.1, on the reverse strand, counting down.
TGTTCGCCAAGTTCATAAACATTCAACTCAAATAACATGTCAAAATAATCATTACTAGCAATTAAACAAGTCTCAAATGGCATTATCTTTCAAAAATCAAGTTCATGAATTTTAGACTTGAAAAAGTCCACTTTAATTCTCAAAATCATGTTTAGGCTCAAAGTTTGGATCATTTAACTACCTAGACATGTTACACTACTCAATTTAGCAACAATTCATGACAAAAATCGGCCATAACCTGTTTATATCAAAAAGCCCCAAATTTGCTCAAGAACACAAACCCTAGATTACTCAAAATTTGAAGTTTAAGGCTTCTAATCATGTTAAACAGCATCAATCTAGGTTATACAAGCATAATACATAAACAATTTAAGCCTAATTACACTAAAAAGCATCAAAATCAAATTGGGGAAAAAATTGCTCAAGAACATCAAATTTCGAATTAAATGGTATTTAGGTGTAGAAATTTACCGTTTTTCTTGAGTAATTCTTAGATAGCATCCTTCTCAACATGATTTTAGCAAAAAATTTGGTGATTAACGGTTAAAAATTGGGATTTTTGGGGGTGTTTTTCGGGTTTTTCGCGTGCAGAATTCGCTGTGTTTTTTGCTGTTGTTTGAGTTGTGTGGTGCACTGATCTGTGTTTTTACGTTTTATTTTTTTCTGTAAATTTGTCCCTCCGCGAGTCGCGGAGATTAGCCCTCAAAACTCCGCGAGTCGCGGAGTTTGGTATTTTTTTTTTTTTTTTATTTTTATAATCATTAACTTATTAAAACAATTAAGTACTTAATTTTAAAATTTTGTTTCCCTTGTTATTTAGGACGAGGTCGTTTCGGATCGATGTCCTAGTCCGTCCCTCGACAAAATTTTAAAATTTGTCTTTTTGTAGCGATTGTTTTAAAAGCTAAGATTTTTGGGTTTTTTCAATGTTTTTGGCATACTTTAATTCAATAAGATTAAAAATAATGATATTAAAAGTTCTCGTCCCCCCCTCGGGTAAAGCAATTTCGGTTCAAAGACCTAGTCTTCAACTTACGACGAATTTTAAAAATCATATTCTTAACTTAATGAGATAAAGTAAATTTTTGTTTTTAAATTCACACAACTTAAATATAAAATTCAAAATTAATATTAAAAATTCACACCAAACTTAAAATTTAAAATGCATAAAATTAAAAATTTATATTTTAAAAATTAAAAATTCACACCAAACTTAATTTAAAAATTCATATTATAAATTCACACCAAACTTATATTAATTTTTCAAATATTTACAATTTTAAATATATTGTTTTTATAAAGTTTACAATATTAATTTAAGATTTAAATATTAATTTTAAAAATATGGTAAAAATAAAATTAAAAATCTTTTTGTCTTTTTATCCCACTTTAATCAATCAAATATTATCAAAAATATGCGCCCCTCTTTTCGGTAAAGTAATTTCGGTTCCAAGACCTAATTTAACTCATGACGAATTTTTGAAATATTTTGGTTTGATTGATTAAAGATATTTATACCTTAAGAATAAACGTTAAATTTCGCAGTGATGTAATAAATTTTTGAATGATATCAATAATTTCGGTCGCCAAACCTAATTTTATTCAATACCAATTTAATACTTTTTAACGAACAAATTAGCGTTTATTATCAAAAGGTTAAAAATAAAAATAAAAATAAAAACTGTACAGACATACCTGTGAAATAGATTTCTTAGTTATATGATCTATCCCATTCATAAGATAGTCGATTTAATTGGTTTTCCATGGCTACATAGGCGTAACCTCGAGCATTCAGTGTCTTTTCTTCTAAACATATGAACGGTCCGTCTCTGCATAAAGTAACAAATTCGGTATTTGAATAGGTTTGATTATTTGAACATTTACCTCCATGTGACCATTTTCCGCATTTGTGACATCTTTCTAGGTGTCGTGCTCTTCTTTTCGCTGAGGATTTTGATTTTCCTTTACCAAATTGTAACTTATTATCTTCGCATCTGGATTCTTTTCTAACTCCGTCCATTCTTTCTCTGATTACTGATACTAATTCACTCGGTAGTATGTCATTATTTCTTTTAGTGATCAAAGCGTGTAGCATTAGACCATGGTTTAGTTCACAGGCAGTCTTCATTTTGTAAAAACCTAAAAAAAATAAAAATTCAGAATGGGGGGAGAAGACTAGTTCTTTAGGGTCTGCTAGGGAAACACCATTCGGGTTCCATTTTCGAGAACTACACGAAAACAGACAATCTAACTCTAACAGAAATACATATTATCCTTTAAAGACTTGATTCTCCCCACACTTAGTTAGCTGTGGTGTCGAAATTGTGATTAACTTCGTTGTCGACTTCCATCGGACCATGTATGTAATGTTTAACTCTGTGACCATTAACTTTAAATTCAATCCCATTTGAATTTATTAATTCTATCGTTCCGTATGGGAAAACTCTTTTGACTATGAATGGTCCAGACCATCTTGATTTCAATTTTCCAGGAAATAGCTTGAATCGTGAATTGAAAAGAAGAACTCTGTCTCCTTCTTTAAATTCTTTTGAACTTCTGATTCTTTTATCATGCCATTTCTTCGTTCTTTCTTTATAGATTAACGAATTTTCGTATGCTTCATGTCTTAATTCTTCTAATTCGTTTAGTTGACTTAATCGTAGACGTCCAGCTTCATGTAAATCAAGATTACATGTCTTCAAAGCCCAAAATGCTTTGTGTTCAATTTCTACTGGAAGATGACATGCTTTTCCATAAACAAGTCTAAAAGGTGTGGTTCCAATTGGAGTTTTGTAGGCTGTTCTAAAAGCCCAGAGTGCATCCTCCAATTTAATGGACCATTCCTTCGGATTTGATCCTACGGTTTTCTCTAGAATACATTTTAAAGCTCGGTTGGTATTTTCAACATGTCCACTTGTTTGTGGATGATATGCGGTGGAGATTTTATGAGTTAATCCATATCTTTTAAGAACTTTCTCAAGTTGATTATTACAGAAATGAGTACCCCGATCACTTATTAAAGCTTTCGGTGTTCCAAACCTTGCAAAAAGACATTTTAAAAAATTGACTACAACTCGTGCATCGTTAGTTAGGAGAGCTTGTGCTTCCGCCCATTTAGATACATAATCAATGGCTACGAGTATATATAGATTATTATGAGATTTTGGAAATGGACCCATAAAGTCAATACCCCAAATGTCAAATACTTCACATACTTGGATGACATTTTGTGGCATTTCATCACGTTGACTTATTTTTCCGGCCCTTTGACATGCATCACAGGATTTGCAAAGAAGGTGTGCGTCTTTGTAAATTGTAGGCCAATAGAATCCAGCTTCATAAACTTTTCTTGCTGTTAGTTGAGGCCCATAATGCCCTCCTGTTGGTCCTGTGTGACAATGGTTTAAAATTTTACTAGCTTCATCTCCAAATACACATCGGCGTATTATTCCATCGGGACAACTTTTAAACAGATGTGGATCTTCCCAGAAATAGTGTTTTATATCACTGAAGAATTTCTTTCGTCTTTGGTATGATAATCCTTTTTCAAGGAATCCACAAACTAAGTAGTTTGCATAGTCTGCAAACCATGGGATTTCTTTATAATCTATCTTCAATAGATATTCATCAGGAAAGTTGTCTTGTATGGCTGATTCATTTAGAACTTCTAATTCGGGATTTTCAAGACGAGAAAGATGATCAGCGGCGAGATTTTCTGCTCCTCTTTTATCTCGGATTTCAATATCAAACTCTTGTAAGAGTAAGATCCAACGTATTAATCTTGGTTTAGCATCTTGTTTTGAAAATAGGTATCTAAGAGCAGAATGGTCGGTATAGACCACCGTTTTTGCTAGAACGAGATATGATCGAAATTTGTCAAAAGCAAAGACAATAGCAAGGAGTTCTTTTTCAGTAGTTGTATAGTTCGTTTGTGCTCCTTGTAACGTCTTACTAGCATAATATATAGGTTGAAATCGTTTTTCAATCCTTTGTCCTAAAACGGCTCCCATTGCAAAATCACTTGCATCGCACATTAGTTCAAATGGTAGATTCCAATTTGGTGTTATCATGATCGGTGCATTAGTGAGTTTCTCTTTAAGAATATTAAAAGATTTGATACACTCATCTGAAAAGATGAATGGAGCATCCTTTTCTAGGAGTGGCAATTTTTGAAAAATCTTTTATGAAACGTCGGTAAAAACCGGCATGCCCTAGAAAACTCCTAACTCCTCTAACATTGGTGGGATGTGGAAGTTTAGCAATTACATCTACTTTAGCTCTATCCACTTCAATTCCTTCTTTTGAAATTTTATGTCCAAGAACGATGCCTTCTTTAACCATGAAATGGCATTTCTCCCAATTAAGTACTAGATTTGATTTTTCGCATCTAATTAGCATTCGTTCCAGATTAACTAGACATGATTTAAATGTATCACCGAAGACTGAAAAGTCATCCATGAATACTTCCATGCATTCTTCTATCATGTCGTGAAAAATCGCCATCATACACCTTTGAAAGGTTGCAGGGGCGTTACAAAGTCCAAATGGCATGCGTTTGTAAGCAAAAGTACCATAAGGGCACGTGAATGTCGTTTTCTCTTGGTCTTCGGGTGCTATTGGAATTTGAAAATATCCGGAAAATCCATCTAGAAAACAATAGTAACTATTTCCGGCTAATCTTTCCAACATTTGATCTATGAAAGGTAAGGGAAAGTGATCTTTTCTGGTGGCGTCATTTAATTTTCTATAATCAATACATACACGCCATCCTGTTACAGTCCTAGTAGGAATAAGCTCATTTTTCTCATTTGTAATGACAGTCATGCCACCCTTCTTAGGTACGCATTGAACTGGGCTTACCCATGGACTATCAGAAATTGGATATATCAAACCTGCATCTAGCAGTTTAATAATCTCTTTCTTAACTACATCTTGCATATTAGGATTTAGTCTTCGTTGGCGTTGCACATACGTTTTATGACCTTCTTCCATAAGGATTTTATGTGTGCAATACGAAGAACTTATTCCTTTAATATCATGAATCTTCCATGCAATGGCTGGTTTATGAGCTTTCAACACAGAAATGAGTTGTGATTTCTCATTTTCAGTAAGAGAAGACGATATTATTACAGGTAATTCAGATTCACCATGTAAATAAGCGTATTCCAAATGGTTTGGAAGTGGCTTTAACTCTAATTTCGGAGGTTCTTATATCGATGATTTATATCGATATCTGTCTTCTTCTTTTAGCATTTGAATTTCTTCTGTTGTTGGTTCATATCCATTAGCTATAAGTGTAGCTAACATTTCAGCTTCATCAATTGGTTCATTACCTTCTCCTAAAGAACATTCTCCTGTTCCTTGTAATTCTGGAAATTCTTCTAATAATTCTGCATGTGCATCTATAGTTTGAATATAATAACATGTATCATCTGCAGATTGTGGTTGTTGCATTGCTCTATCAACTGAAAAGGTAACACTCTCATCCTCTATACTTAGGGTCAGTTTCTTACCGAACACGTCTATCATTGCTTTAGCCGTGTTTAAGAATGGTCTTCCTAATATGAGAGGAACTTGAGAATCTTCTTCCATGTCCAAAACAACAAAATCTACTGGAAATACTAAATTACAAACTTTAACTAGCATGTTCTCCATTATCCCTCTAGGATATTTTATTGATCTATCGGCTAGTTGTATGCTTATTCTGGTTGGTTTCAATTCTCCAAGGTCTAGTTTAGCGTATAGTGAATACGGCATTAGATTTATACTAGCACCTAAGTCTGCCAATGCTTCTATTGAACTAAGACTACCCAGAAAACATGAAATTGTGAAACTTCCTGGATCAGATAGTTTTTCTGGTATCTTATTCAACAGCACTGCTGAACAATTAGCATTCATAGTAACAGCCGAGAGTTCTTCCATTTTCTTTCTATTTGAGATTAGATCTTTCAAGAATTTAGCATATCTTAGCATTCCTGAAATCACATCAATGAAAGGAAGATTTACATTTATCTGTTTAAACATATCCAAGAATTTGGATTGCTCGGCTTCAAGTTTCTCTTTCTTCATTTTACTCGGGTAAGGAAGTGGTGGTTGATATGGTTTAACATAAGGTTTATCCTTAACTGTGTTATCTTCTTTAACCTTTTCAACTACCGGTTCTTTTTCCTTATCTTGATCAGGTTGTGGTTCTTGTGGAATAGGAATGGCTTCATCAGAAGTTACAGGTATTTCAGGTGGTTTAAGTGTTGTACCACTTCTTGTGGTAATGGCTTTAGCTGTTTCATTCCGGGGTTAGCGTTTGTATCACTAGGTAGACTTCCCGGTTTTCTTTCACCTATTAGCCTTGCTAGGTTACTTACTTCTTGTTCCAGATTTTGAATAGAAGCTTGTTGATTTCTAAATGCTTGAGCATTTTGTTCATTGGTTTGTTTCTGAGACGTGAAAAACTGCGTTTGAGTTTCAACTAGCTTCGTCATCATATCTTCTAAATTCGGCTTTTTATCATCGGTTTGTTGTGGTGGTTTGTTTTGAAAATTAGGTCTTTGCTGATTATAAGTATTATTGGATACTTGTTGATTGCTAGGACCTTGTTGGTTGTTGTATGGAATATTTCGGTTATAATTCTGGTTTTGATTGTAAATCGGTCTTGGCGGTTGATAATTATTCTGATAATTATTTCCAGGCCTTTGGTTTATGTATGAAATATTCTCTCTTTGTTCCATTGTTAATTCAATACTGAGACAATCTTTTGTCAAATGTGGTCCTCCACACTGCTCACAACTAATTCGTATTGAGTGAATATCTTTAGTCATCTTTTCCATTCGTCTCTCCACAGCATCTATCTTTGCGGAAATGGAATCTAAGTCATGGCTAGAATCAGCTCTAGCTGTTTTAGATGATCTAACGATATCTTTTTCTTGGTGCCACTCATGTGAGTGGGAAGCAGTATTATCAATAATTTTGTAAGCATCAGTTTCGGTTTTCTTCATAATAGAACCACCAGCTGCTATATCTATGTCTTTCCTTGTAGTGATGTCGCATCCTTGGTAGAATATTTGTACTATTTGACAGGTGTCTAAACCATGTTGCGGACATCCTCTTAACAACTTTCCATATCTTGTCCATGCCTCATATAGAGTTTCATTTGGTTTCTGTGTGAACGTAACAATTTCTGCTTGAAGTCTTACGGCTTTAGATGCAGGAAAGAATTGTTTAAGAAATTTGTCAACTAAAACATCCCATGTATCAATCGCCCCTTCAGGTAACGATTCCAACCAATCTTTGGCTTCTCCCTTTAAAGTCCAGGGAAATAACATGAGATATATCTGTTCATCCTCCACTTCTCGGATTTTAAATAGTGTGCAGATCCTATTAAAGGTACGTAGATGTTCATTTGGATCTTCCTTCGGCGCACCACTAAATTGGCATTGATTAGTCACCATGTGTAGAATTTGTCCTTTGATTTCATAATCTGGTGCATTAATGTCTGGATGAGTAATTGCGTGACCTTGGCCAGTGCATTTAGCTCTCATTCGGTCTTCCATACTTAAAGGTTCCAGATTCTCCATAATTGAATTTGTTGAATCGGTATCACTAGATGATTCTGATTTAATGGTTCGTTCCTCAACAATCTCTGTTTGAATGATTGGTGGCTCCGGAGGAAAGTTTAGTGGTTCAGGATCTACGAACCGTTCCTAAATATTCTCTGGATTCTCAATTGTGAGGTCGGGTTCAAAAAATGGATTATCGGAAATTTGAACTGAAGTTCTTGGTCGACTGGATGACGATTCTAAAGAAAAATCAACGGCGGTTATATTTGATAAATGTCTTGATCTAGTTACAGGTGGTGAACGTACAAAAGGTGGTGAACGTCTTGCTCGGTGCATTCACTGAATATCCTATTAGTTTTAAAAAGGAAGAAAAATTATAATAAGTTATCCAATCAATAGACTTTTCTGATTTTGCCCACGTTTCGAATAGCCAAAAGATGCAGCAGAGGGGCAGGATTCGTTTGGTCTCAATATAATTGAGGACTGTTTGGCTCCAATAACCCGGTCCACGTACAAATCCAACTATTACTACGAACCAGAAAATTTTGATGTCTATTAATTTAACCACTTAAAATAAATTTTCGTAATTTTAAGAAATTTAGATAAGAAGTAGAAAAAATTCTATGTCCTAAAAACTAGAATGGCGAGAAATAAGAAAGAAAAAGAGTTCGTCGAAAAAGGTCGAAAAAGAAAAAAATGGTTGAAAAATAAAAGGTGACGGAAAATTAAAAGAAACTTATAAAACTTAAAAATACTTGACTAACCTAACCTTATTACTACAACTAACTTAAAATTATAATCGCAAATTGATATTACTAATTGGAATGATAATTGATACATAGTAAAAGGTGTCTAAAAATATTAAAGCTTACAGGAAAAACTAAATCCCAAATGGAGATAACTTAAAAAGAAACTAAAACTTAAAAAGGCGTCGCAAAATTCTAAAGCACCTAAATCTTAGTCTAAAGAAAAAGCACTTTAAGGAATTCTACGGCAAAGCCTAAAAATCTAGGAGTAAAAATAACTATAGCAAAAACTAAGTTTAAAATTAAATATGAGCTAAAAAATACAAATATTACGCTACAACGATTAAAAAGGGACAAAATATAAAAATATACAAAAAGTTGTAAAAAGTACAATTTTTATAAAAATATTATTTTTATATTATTTATTTTATTAAACTATTAATTTTACAATTTAATAAAACTAATTAAACTAAATAAAACAAATTAAATAAAAAGAAATTTTAAAATAAAACTTAATTATAATAATAATAAATAATTAGGGTTTTTATTAATAATAATTAATAATAATCCGTAATAAATGCTGAATTAGGGCTTCTGTCGGCGTGTCAGAAAGTCTCCGCGAGTCGCGGTAATTTAATAAGAAAACCCCGCGAGTCGCGGGGTTCAGAATTTCAGATCTGGAGCAGTTTGAAATTTTACGCGTTTTTTTTCTTTTTTTATTTTTTTTTTATTTTCTGTTTTCTGTTTTTTCTATATATAAAAGATATTTAATAAAACTTATATTTTTATAAATTAAAATAAAAATAAAGAAACTTATAAAACTTAAATATTTAACAAAATCTTAAAAATACTTATATTTTTGTTTTTCTTTTTATATTTTTGAATAATTAAAACGTATTTTTACAAAAGCGACTTTTAATAGAAGTAAACTAAATTTTTTATTTTTTTTTTCTATATTAGCGTTGCGCTTCCGGCGTTTAAGAGTGTTCCCCGGCAGCGGCGCCAAAAATACTTGATGTTATGCGAGGTGTATAAGAAATAGTTTATATTTTACTAAGAAAAACTATTAAATACGATACAATTTTACACAAGATATTTATTTATTTATAGAATGGATATACTTAAACCTTGTTACAACACTTATAGGCAATGTACCTAATCGTACAGTAGTGTAGTTTTTAGTAAGTCCGGTTCGTTCCACAGGGAAATCTTTAAACAAAGCTCAACGCTATATTAGTTTACTTTTATAAAAATACAAATATATATATATAAGTAATATTATTATTATAAAGGGGGGTTTTTACCGTTTAATGACTGGTTTGTCGATTTTAAAACTTTAGTCGCAGTTAAAACCAAATGTAAAATATTAAAAATAAATTAAAGACTTAAATTAAAGCGTAAAGTAAATAACGATAATGAAATTGCGAATAATAAAAGTGCGATAAAATAAACTTGCGATAATTAAAGAGTACGATAATTAAAAGTGCAATTAAATAAAATAACAATAAAAATGCGATAATTAGAAGTGCAATTAAATATAAAATAAAGGAAATTAAATATGAAATAAAAGAATTATGCTTATTTAAACTTCCGTAATCATGATGTTTGACGTGTTGATTTTAGTTTTATGCCCATGGGTTAATTGTCCTTTGTCCTGGATTATTTAATCTGTCCGTCTGGTTTTTGTCCATAACAGTCCATCAGTCATAAATATAAAGTGCGAATGTCCTCGTTAAATTATTATTATACCCGAAGTTAAATATTCCAACTAATTGGGGATTCGAATTGTAACAAGGTTTTAATACTTTGTTTAATGAATACACCAGGTTATCGACTGCGTGTAAACCAAGGTTTTACTACTTTGTTAACAATTACACCAATTACCCTTGAATGTAATTTCACCCCTGTTTTAATTATTCTAGTGGCTATTAATCCATTTTCGTGTTCGGTTAAATGAACGATTATTCGTACATATAAATACCCCGCCCATCGTGTCCGATCGAGTGTATATGGTAATTTATAGGGACGCCCAATTGTAAATCTTTATATTAACATTAACAAACTTTCATTTAGTTAAACAAATATAAAGCCCATTAATAGCCCATAGTCTAATTTCCACAAGTGTCGTTCTTTTGTCCAAACCCCAATTATGGTACAAAGCCCAATTACCCAATTTTAGTAATTAGCGCAACATCATGATTACTTCGTTTTAAATAAGCATAATAATAACTTAGCTACGAGACATTAATATAAAAAGGTTGAACATAACTTACAATGATTAAAAATAGCGTAGCGTTACACGGACAGAATTTCGACTTACACCCTTACAACATTCGCTAACATACCCTTATTATTAGGATTTAAAATTAAAATTAAAATTAAAATATAAATTATATATATATATATATATTACGTTTACGTATGATAAGAGAAGAAAAAGATTATGAATTGTGATCAGAATTCGGTTGGCTTTATAGGGATTTTCGATTTTTGGGGCTCCGCGACTCGCGGTGAATTTTGCCTTCAAACTCCGCGAGTCGCGGAGAATGAATTTACAGCTCAGTCCTTGGAGTCTTTCTCTGCCGACGGTTTTTTATATATAAATATAATATATATATAATTAATATAATTAATTATATATTATATTATATTTATATACATAGTTAACTTGTAATTTTTAGTCCGTTGCGTCGAGCGTTAAGAGTTGACTCTGGTCCCGGTTCCGGATTTTTGAACGTCCTTGCGTACGATTTAATATCTTGTACTTTGCGTTTTGAATCTTGTACTCTTGTAATTTCGAGACGTTTCTTATCAATAATTGGAACCTTTTTGATTGTCTTTTGTACTTTTGAGCTTTTTGGTCGTTTGCGTCTTCAATTCGTCGAATCTGTCTTTTGTCTTCACCTTTTATTATACAAACGAATATCACTTGTAAATAGAACAATTGCAACTAAAAGCTTGTCTTTCTTGAGGAATAATGCTATGAAATATATGTTCGTTTTTAGCATTATCAGGTGTAAAAGACATGGTCATAGCACGACAAAGTGTGAGGTCTACGGACCAAAGTTTAACAGAACTAAGGGAGCAAATAATGTCGGAACAAGTAACGCCGAAACGAATAGTGTCGGAGCAAGTAATACCAACGCTGTTTGTTATAAATGTGAAAAACCGGGCCACATTATTAGAAATTGCCCGAAGCAGGGGAATACTAATGGGCAGGGCCGTGGAAGAGTTTTCAATATTAATGCGGCAGAAGCACAGGAAGACCTGGAGCTTGTTACGGGTACGTTTCTTATTGACGATAAATCTGCTTATGTTTTATTTGATTCGGGTGCGGATAGAAGCTATATGAGTAGAGAATTTTATGCTAAATTAAGTTGCCCATTGACGCCTTTGGATAGTAAATTTTTACTCGAATTAGCAAATGGTAAATTAATTTCAGCAGATAATATATGTCGGAATCGAGAAATTAAACTGGTTAGCGAAACGTTTAAGATTGACTTGATACTAGTAGAGTTAGGGAGTTTTGATGTGATAATCGGTATGGACTGGTTGGAAGAAGTGAAAGCAGAGATCGTTTGTTACAAAAATGCAATTCGCATTATACGAGAAAAAGGAAACCCCTTAATGGTGTACGGAGAAAAGAGCAACGCAAAGTTAAATCTTATTAGTAACCTGAATGCACAAAAACTAATAAGAAAAGGTTTCTATGATGTGCTAGCACACGTCGAGAAAGTCAATTCCAAAGAAAAGAACATCAATGATATTCCCGTCGCAAAAGAATTTCCCGATGTATTTCCGAAAGAATTACCGGGACTACCTCCACACCGATCCGTTGAATTTCAAATAGACCTTGTACCGGGAGCTGCACCAATAGCTCGTGCTCCATACAGACTCGCACCTAGCGAAATGAAGGAACTTCAGAGCCAATTACAAGAACTTTTAGAGCGTGGTTTCATTCGACCAAGCACATCACCATGGGGAGCTCCTGTTTTGTTTGTCAAGAAGAAAGATGGTACATTCAGGTTGTATATCGACTACCGAGAGTTGAACAAACTTACCATCAAGAACCGCTACCCACTACCGAGAACCGACGACTTATTTGATCAACTACAAGGCTCGTATGTTTATTCGAAGATCGATTTACGTTCTGGATATCATCAAATGCGGGTGAAGGAGGATGATATTCCAAAGACTGCTTTTAGGACGCGTTACGGTCATTACGAGATTATGGTTATGCCATTTGGATTGACTAACGCACCAGCTGTGTTCATGGACCTCATGAACCGAGTATGTGGGCCATATCTTGACAAGTTTGTCATTGTTTTCATCGATGACATACTTATTTACTCGAAGAATGATCTAGAGCACGAAGAACACTTGAGAAAAGTGCTAGAGTTATTAAGGAAAGAAAAATTGTACGCTAAGTTTTCAAAGTGTGCATTTTAGTTGGAAGAAGTTCAATTTCTCGGTCACATAGTGAACAAAGAAGGTATTCAGGTGGATCCAGCAAAGATTGAAACCGTTAAAAAGTGGGAAACCCCGAAAACTCCGAAACACATACGCCAGTTTTTAGGACTAGCTGGTTACTACAGAAGGTTCATCCAAGACTTTTCCAGAATAGCAAAACCCTTGACTGCATTAACGCATAAAGGGAAGAAATTTGAATGGAAGGATGAACAAGAGAAAACGTTTCAGTTATTGAACAAAAAGCTAACTACGGCACCTATATTGTCATTGCCTGAAGGGAATGATGATTTTGTGATTTATTGTGACGCATCAAAGCAAGGTCTCGGTTGTGTATTAATGCAACGAACGAAGGTGATTGCTTATGCGTCTAGACAATTGAAGATTCACGAGCAAAATTATATGACGCATGATTTGGAATTAGGCGCGGTTGTTTTTGCATTAAAGACTTGGAGGCACTACTTATATGGGGTCAAAAGTATTATATATACCGACTACAAAAGTCTTCAACACATATTTAATCAGAAACAACTGAATATGAGGCAGCGTAAGTGGATTGAATTGTTGAATGATTACGACTTTGAGATTCCTTACCACCCGGGGAAGGCAAATGTGGTAGCCGACGCCTTGAGCAGGAAGGACAGAGAACCCATTCGAGTAAAATCTATGAATATAATGATTCACAATAACCTTACTACTCAAATAAATGAGGCGCAACAAGGAGTTTTAAAAGAGTGAAATTTAAAGGATGAAATACCCAAAGGATCGGAGAAGCATCTTAATATTCGGGAAGACGGAACCCGGTATAGGGCTGAAAGGATTTGGGTACCAAAATTTGGAGATATGAGAGAAATGGTACTTAGAGAAGCTCATAAAACCAGTTACTCAATACATCCTGGAACGGGGAAGATGTACAAGGATCTCAAGAAACATTTTTGGTGGCCGGGTATGAAAGCCGATGTTGCTAAATACGTAGGAGAATGTTTGACGTGTTCTAAGGTCAAAACTGAGCATCAGAAACCATCAGGTCTACTTCAACAACCCGAAATCCCGGAATGGAAATGGGAAAACATTACCATGGATTTCATCACTAAATTGCCAAGGACTGCAAGTGGTTTTGATACTATTTGGGTAATAGTTGATCGTCTCACCAAATCAGCACACTTCCTGCCAATAAGAGAAGATGACAAGATGGAGAAGTTAGCACGACTGTATTTGAAGGAAGTCATCTCCAGACATGGAATACCAATCTCGATTATCTCTGATAGGGATGGCAGATTTATTTCAAGATTCTGGCAGACATTACAGCAAGCATTAGGAACTCGTCTAGACATGAGTACTGCCTATCATCCACAAACTGATGGGCAGAGTGAAAGGATGATACAAACGCTTGAAGACATGCTACGAGCATGTGTTATTGATTTCGGAAACAGTTGGGATCGACATCTACCGTTAGCAGAATTTTCCTACAACAACAGCTACCATTCAAGCATTGAGATGACGCCGTTTGAAGCACTTTATGGTAGAAAGTGCAGGTCTCTGATTTGTTGAAGTGAAGTGGGTGATAGACAGATTACAGGTCCAGAGATAATACAAGAAACTACCGAGAAGATCATCCAAATTCAACAACGGTTGAAAACTGCCCAAAGTCGACAAAAGAGCTACGCTGACATTAAAAGAAAATATATAGAATTTGAAATTGGAGAGATGGTCATGCTTAAAGTTTCACCTTGGAAAGGTGTTGTTCGATTTGGTAAACGAGGGAAATTAAATCCAAGATATATTGGACCATTCAAGATTATTGATCGTGTCGGACCAGTAGCTTACTGACTTGAGTTACCTCAACAACTCGCGGCTGTACATAACACTTTCCACGTCTCGAATTTGAAGAAATGTTTTGCTAAAGAAGATCTCACTATTCCGTTAGATGAAATCCAAATCAATGAAAAACTTCAATTCATCGAAGAACCCGTCGAAATAATGGATCGTGAGGTTAAAAGACTTAAGCAAAACAAGATACCAATTATTAAGGTTCAATGGAATGCTCGTAGAGGACCCGAGTTCACCTGGGAATGAGAAGATCATATGAAGAAGAAATACCCGCATTTATTTCCAGAAGATACGTCAACACCTCCAACTGCTTAAAATTTCGGGACGAAATTTATTTAACGGGTAGGTACTTTCGTGACCTGAACTTTTCCATGTTTATATATATATTAAATGAAATTGTTATTTACATAATTAAGTGTTTCCAACATGTTAAGCAATCAAACTTGTTAAGACTTGATTAATTGAAATAGGTTTTATATAGACAATTGACCACCCAAGTTGACCAGTGATTCACGAACGTTAAAACTTGTAAAAACTATATGATGACATATATATGGATATATATAGTTAACATGATATTATGATAAGTAAACATATCATTAAGTATATTAAGAATGAACTACATATGTAAAAACAAGACTACTAACTTAATGATTTTGAAACGAGACATATATGTAACGATTATCGTTGTAACGACATTTAATGTATATATATCATATTAAGAGATATTCATACATCATAATATCATGATAATATAATAATTTAAAATCTCATTTGATATTATAAACATTGGGTTAACAACATTTTACAAGATCGTTAACCTAAAGGTTTCAAAAAACACTTACATGTAACGACTAACGATGACTTAACGACTCAGTTAAAATGTATATACATGTAGTGTTTTAATATGTATTCATACACTTTTGAAAGACTTCAAGACACTTATCAAAATAATTCTACTTAACAAAAATGCTTACAATTACATCCTCGTTCAGTTTCATCAACAATTCTACTCGTATGCACTCGTATTCGTACTCGTACAATACACAACTTTTAGATGTATGTACTATTGGTATATACACTCCAATGATCAGCTCTTAGCAGCCCATGTGAGTCACCTAACACATGTGGGAACCATCATTTGGCAAATAGCGTGAAATATCTCATAAAATTACAAAAATATGAGTAATCATTCATGACTTATTTACATGAAAACAAAATTACATATCCTTTATATCTAATCCATATACCAACGACCAAAAACACCTACAAACACTTTCATTTTTCAATTTTCTTCATCTAATTGATCTCTCTCAAGTTCTATCTTCAAGTTCTAAGTGTTCTTCATAAATTCTACAAGTTCTACTTTCATAAAATCAAGAATACTTTCAAGTTTGCTAGCTTACTTCCAATCTTGTAGAGTGATCATCCAAACTCAAGAATTCTTTCTTACTTACAGTAAGATATCTTTCTAATACAAGGTAATACTCATATTCAAACTTTGATTCAATTTCTATAACTATAACAATCTTATTTCGAGTGGAAATCTTACTTGAACTTGTTTTCGTGTCATGATTCTACTTCAAGAACTTTCAAGCCATCCAAGATCCTTTGAAGCTAGATCCATTTGTCTCTTTTCTAGTAGGTTTATCCACAAAACTTGAGGTAGTAGTGATGTTCATAACATCATTCGATTCATACATATAAAGCTATCTTATTCGAAGGTTTAAACTTGAAATCACTAGAACATAGTTTAGTTAATTCTAAACTTGTTCGCAAACAAAAGTTAATCCTTCTAACTTGACTTGTAAAATCAACTAAACACATGTTCTATATCTATATGATATGCTAACTTAATGATTTAAAACCTGGAAACACGAAAAACACCGTAAAACTGGACATACGCCGTCGTAGTAACACCGCGGGCTGTTTTGGGTTTGATAATTAAAAACAATGATAAACTTTGATTTAAAATATGGTCTTCTGGGAAAATGATTTTTCTTATGAACATGAAACTATATCCAAAAATCATGGTTAAACTCAAAGTGAAAGTATGTTTTTCAAAATGGTCATCAAGACGTCGTTCTTTCGACTGAAATGACTACCTCTTACAAAAATGACTTGTAACTTACATTTCCGACCATAAACCTATACTTTTTCTATTTAGATTCATAAAATAGAGTTTAATATAAAACCATAGCAATTTGAGTCACTCAAAACGGATTTAAAATGAAGAAGTTATGGGTAAAACAAGATTGGATATTTTTTAATTTTTGTAGCTACGGGAAATATTAACAATTCTATACAAATCATATCCTAGCTAACTTATATTATATTATACATGTATTCTAATATATTATGTAATCTTGGGATACCATAGACACTTATACAAATGTTTTGACATATCATATCGACCCATGTATATATATTATTTGGAACAACCATAGACACTCTATATGCAGTAATGTTGGAGTTAGCTATACAGGGTTGAGGTTGATTCCAAAAATATATATACTTTGAGTTGTGATCTAGCCTGAGACGTGTATACACTGGATCGTGGATTGATTCAAGATAATATATATATCGATTTATTTCTGTACATCTAACTGTGGACAACTAGTTGTAGGTTACTAACGAGGACAGCTGACTTAATAAACTTAAACATCAAAATGTATTAGAAGTGTTGTAAATATATTTTGAACATACTTTGATAAATATGTACA
The DNA here is from genome assembly GCF_046630445.1 of Rutidosis leptorrhynchoides. NCBI lineage: Eukaryota > Viridiplantae > Streptophyta > Magnoliopsida > Asterales > Asteraceae > Rutidosis > Rutidosis leptorrhynchoides. The sequence continues at coordinate 114,720,017 of NC_092341.1, read as the reverse complement.
TATTTGTTATAGGTTGGTGAATCGATCAGTGGCCAAGTCTTACTTCCCGACGAGGTAAAAATCTGTGAAAGTGAGTTATAGTCCCACTTTTAAAATCTAATATTTTGGGATGAGAATACATGCAGTTTTATAAATGTTTTACGAAATAGAAACAAGTAATTAAAACTACATTATATGGGTGAATGATCGAAGCCGAATATGCCCCTTTTGCTTGGTAGCCTAAGAATTAGTAAACCGATCTACTAATTGATGCGAATCCTAAAGATAGATCTATTGGGCCTAACGAACCCCATCCAAAGTACCGGATGCTTTAGTACTTCGAATTCATTTTTATCATGTCCGAAGGATTTCTCGGAATGATAGGGGATATTCTTATATGCATCTTGTTAATGTCGGTTACCAGGTGTTCACCATATGAATGAATTTTATATCTATGTATGGGATGTATATTGAAATATGAAATCTTGTGGTCTATTATTATGATTTGATAATATATAGGTTAAACCTATAACTCACCAACATTTTTGTTGACGTTTTAAGCATGTTTATTCTCAGGTGATTATTAAGAGCTTCCGCTGTTGAATACTAAAATAAGGACAAGATTTGGAGTCCATGCTTGTATGATATTATGCAAAAACTGCATTCAAGAAACTTATTTTTTATGTAATATATTCTTATTGTAAACCATTATGTAATGGTCTTGTGTAAACGGTATATTTTAGATTATCATTATTTGATAATCTACGTAATGCTTTTTAAATCTTTATCGATAAAATAAAGGTTATGGTTGTTTTTAAAATGAATGCAGTCTTTGAAAAACGTCTCATATAGAGGTCAAAACCTCGCGACGAAATCAATTAATATGGAACGTTTATAATAAATATGAATGGGACATTTCAGTTATGAACATCATTACTACCTCAAGTTTTATGGATAAACCCACTGGAAATGAAAAAAATATATCTAGCTTCAAAGGATCCTTGGATGGCTTGAAAGTTCTTGAAGCAGAATCATGACACGAAAACAAGTTCAAGTAAGATTTCCACTCGAAATAAGATTGTTAGAGTTATAGAAATTGAATCAAAGTTTGAATATGAGTATTACCTTGTATTAAAAAGATATCTTACTGTAAATAAGAAAGATCTCTTGAGATTGGATGATCACTTTACAAGATTGGAAGTAAGCTAGCAAACTTGGAAGTATTCTTGATTTTATGAAACTAGAACTTATAGAATTTATGAAGAACACTTAGAACTTGAAGATAGAACTTGAGAGAGATCAATTTGATGAAGAAAATTGATGAATGAAAGTGTTTGTAGGTGTTTTTGGTCATTGATATATGGATTAGATATAAAGGATTTGTAATTTTGTTTACATGTAAATAAGTCATGAATGATTACTAATATTTTGTAATTTTATGAGATATTTCATGCTAGTTGCTGAATGATGGTTCCCACATGTGTTAGGTGACTCACATGGGCTGCTAAGAGCTGATCATTGGAATGTATATACCAATAGTACATACATCTAAAAGTTGTATATTGTACGAGTATGAATACGGGTGCATACGAGTAGAATTGTTGATGAAACTGAACGAGGATGTAATTGTAAGCATTTTTGTTAAGTAGAAGTATTTTGATAAGTGTCTTGAAGTCTTTCAAAAGTGTATAAATACATATTAAAACACTACATGTATATACATTTTAACTGAGTCGTTAAGTCATCGTTAGTCGTTACACGTAAATGTTGTTTTGAAGCCTTTAGGTTAACGATCCTGTTAAGTGTTGTTAACCCATTATTTATTATATCAAACGAGATGTTAAATTATTACATTATCATGATATTATGATATATTAATATATCTTAATATGATATATATACAATTAAATGTCGTTACAACGATAATAGTTACATATATGTCTCGTTTCAAAATCATTAAGTTAGTAGTCTTGTTTTTACATATTTAGTTCATTGTTAATATACTTAATAATATGTTTACTTATCATAATACCATGTTAACTATATATATATCCATATATATGACATCATATAGTTTTTACAAGTTTTAACGTTCGTGAATCACCGGTCAACTTGGGTGGTCAATTGTCTATATAAAACCTATTTCAATTAATCAAGTCTTAACAAGTTTGATTGCTTAACATGTTGGAAATACTTAATCATATAAATATCAATTTCATTTAATATATATAAACATGGAAAATTTCGGGTCACTACAGTACCTACCCGTTAAATAAATTTCGTCCCGAAATTTTAAGCAGTTGGAGGTGTTGACGTATCTTCTGGAAATAAATGCGGGTATTTCTTCTTCATCTGATCTTCTCGTTCCCAGGTGAACTCGGGTCCTCTACGAGCATTCCATCGAACCTTAACAATTGGTATCTTGTTTTGCTTGAGCCTTTTAACCTCACGATCCATTATCTCGACGGGTTCTTCAATGAATTGTAGTTTTTCATTGATTTTAATTTCGTTAAAAGGAATAGTGAGATCTTCTTTAGCTAAGCACTTCTTCAGATTCGAGACGTGAAAGGTATTATGTACATTGGCAAGTTGTTGAGGTAATTCAAGTCGGTAGGCTACTGGTCTGACACGATCTAAAATCTTGAATGGTCCAATGTATCTTGGATTTAGTTTCCCCCGTTTACCAAATCGAACAACTCCTTTCCAAGGCAAAACCTTAAGCATGACCATCTCCCCAATTTCAAATTCTATATCTTTCCTTTTAAGGTCCGCGTAGCTCTTTTGTCGACTCTTAGCGGTTTTCAACCGTTGTTGAATTTGGATGATTTTCTCTGTAGTTTCTTGGATTATCTCCGGACCCGTAATCTGTCTATCCCCCAATTCATTCCAACAAATTGGAGATCTACACTTTCTACCATAAAGTGCTTCGAACGGTGCCATTTTGATGCTCGAGTGGTAACTGTTGTTGTAGGAAAATTCTGCTAATGGTAGATGTCGATCCCAACCATTTCCAAAATCAATAACACATGCTGGTAGCATGTCTTCACGAGTTTGTATCGTCCTTTCGCTCTGCCCATCGGTTTGTGGATGATAGGCAGTACTTACTCATGTCTAGACGAGTTACCAATGCTTGTTGTAATGTCTGCCAAAACCTTGAAACAAATCTGCCATCCCTATCAGAGATAATAGAGATTGGTATTCCATGTCTGGAGATGACTTCCTTCAAATACAGTCGTGCTAACTTCTCCATCTTGTCATCTTTTCTTATTGACAGGAAGTGTGCTGATTTGGTGAGACGATCAACTATTACCCAAATAGTATCAAAACCACTTGCAGTCCTTGGCAATTTAGTGATGAAATCTATGGTAATGTTTTCCCATTTCCATTCCGGGATTTCGGGTTGTTGAAGTAGACCTGATGGTTTCTGATGCTCAGCTTTGACCTTAGAACACGTCAAACATTCCCCTACATATTTAGCAACATCGGCTTTCATACCTGGCCACCAAAAATGTTTCTTGAGATCTTTGTACATCTTCCCCGTTCCAGGATGTATTGAGTATCTGGTTTTATGAGCTTCTCTAAGTACCATTTCTCTCATATCTCCAAATTTTGGTACCCAAATTCTTTCAGCCCTATACCGGGTTCCGTCTTCCCGAATATTAAGATGCCTTTCCGATCCTTTGGGTATTTCATACTTTAAATTTCCCTCTTTTAAAACTCCTTGTTGCACCTCCTTTATTTGAGTAGTAAGGTTATTGTGAATCATTATATTCATAGCTTTTACTCGAATGGGTTCTCTGTCCTTTCTACTCAAAGCGTCGGCTACCACATTCGCCTTCCTCGAGTGGTAATGAATCTCAAAGTCGTAATCATTCAACAATTCAATCCACCTGTGCTGCCTCATGTTCAGTTGTTTCTGATTAAATATATGTTGAAGACTTTTGTGGTCGGTATATATAATACTTTTGACCCCATATAAGTAGTGCCTCCAAGTCTTTAATGCAAAAACAACAGCGCCTAATTCCAAATCGTGTGTCGTATAATTTTGCTCGTGAATCTTTAATTGTCTAGACGCATAAGCAATTACCTTCGTTCGTTGCATTAATACACAACCGAGGCCTTGCTTTGAGGCGTCACAATATATCACAAAATCATCATTCCCTTCAGGCAATGACAATATAGGTGCCATAGTTAACTTTTTCTTCAACAATCGAAACGCTTTTTCTTGTTCATCCTTCCATTCAAATTTCTTCCCTTTATGCGTTAATGCAGTCAAGGGTTTTGGTATTTTGGAAAAATCTTGGATGAATCTTCTGTAGTAACCAGCCAGTTCTAAAAATTGGCGTATATGCTTCGGAGTTTTAGGGGTTTCCCACTTTTCAACGGTCTCAATCTTTGCCGGATCCACTTGAATACCTTCTTTGTTCACTATGTAACCGAGGAATTGAACTTCTTCTAACCAAAATGCACACTTTGAAAACTTAGCGTAGAGTTTTTCTTTCCTTAACAACTCTAGCACTTTTCTCAAATGTTCTTCGTGCTCTTGAACATTCTTTGAGTAGATAAGTATGTCATCAATGAAAACAATGACAAACTTGTCGAGATATGGCCCACACACATGGTTCATGAGGTCCATGAACACAGCTGGTGCGTTAGTCAATCCAAACGGCATAACCATAAACTCGTAATGACCGTAACGCGTTCTAAAAGCAGTCTTCGGATTATCGTCCTCCTTTACCCGCATTTGATGATACCCATAACGTAAATCAATCTTCGAATAAACTGACGAGCCTTGTAATTGATCAAATAAGTCGTTGATTCTCGGTAGTGGGTAACGGTTCTTGATGGTAAGTTTGTTCAACTCTCGGTAGTCGATACACAACATGAATGTACCATCCTTCTTTTTGACAAACAAAACAGGAGCTCCCCATGGTGATGTAGTTGGTCGTATGAAATCACGCTCTAGAAGTTCTTGTAATTAGCTTTGAAGTTCCTTCATTTCGCTGGATGTGAGTCTGTATGGAGCACGAGCTATTGGTGCAGCTCCCGGTACAATATCTATTTGAAATTCAACGGATCAGTGTGGAGGTAATCCCGGTAATTCTTTCGAAAATACATCGGGAAATTCTTTTGCGACAGGAATATCATTGATGCTCTTTTCTTCAGTTTGTACTTTCTAGACGTGTGCTAGAACAGCATAGCAACCTTTCTTATTAACTTTTGCGCCTTCAAATTACTAATAAGATTTAGCTTCGCGTTGCTTTTTTCTCCATACACCATTAACGGTTTTCCTTCTTCTCGTATAATGCGAATTGCATTTTTGTAACATACGATCCCTGCTTTCACCTCTTTCAACCAGTCCATGCCGATTATCACATCAAAACTCCCTAACTCTACTGGTATCAAATCAATCTTAAATGTTTCGTTAACCAGTTTAATTTCTCGATTCCGACATATATTATCTGCTGCAATTAATTTACCATTTAATAATTCTAGTATAAACTTATTATCCAAAGGCGTCAATGGACAACTTAATTTAGCACAGAAATCCTTACTCATATAGCTTCTATCCGCACCCGAATCAAATAAAACATAAGCAGATGTATTGTCAATAAGAAACGTACCCGTAACAAGCTCCGGGTCTTCCTGCGCTTCAACCGCATTAATGTTGAAGACTCTTCCTCGGTCTTGCCCATTATTATCTCCCTGATTTGGAAACATATTTTTTTAATGGCCCTTCTTCCTGCATCCGAAACAGGTAATGTCCGCATAACTTGTTCCGGCATTATTTGTTCCCTTAGCCATTGATCCGTAGATTTCGCATTTTGTCGCACCATGGCCCTTTCTATTACACTTAGTACACACTGCTGTACAAAGCCCAGTTAGATGGTATCCTTCACATCTCTGGCAGAATTTCTGCCTCTTGTTGTTATTGTTGGGATTGTTGTTGTTGCGGTTGTTATTGTTGTTGAAACGGTTGTTGTAGTTGTTGCTGGGGTGGTTGTTGTTGTTGCGTTTGTTGTTGCGAAAATTGGTGCGATTGTAGTTATGATTGTTGGGTTGATTATTGAAATTGTGACCCTTGTCACTGGTTTCTTGCCATTTCCTCTTGACTTGTTTCGTATTGGCTTCTTCGGCCGCCTGTTCTTTAATCCTTTCCTCAATTTGATTTATAAGTTTATGAGCCATTCGACTTGCCTTTTGTATGGAGGCGGGCTCGTGTGAACTTATATCCTCTTGGATCCTTTCCGGTAAGCCTTTTACAAATGCGTCAATTTTCTCTTCTTCATCTTCGAACGCTCCCGGACACAATAGGCACAACTCTGTGAATCATCGTTCGTACGTGGTAATATCAAACCCTTGTGTTCGTAACCCTCTAAGCTCTACCTTGAGCTTATTGACCTCGTTTCTGGGATGGTACTGCTCGTTCATTAAGTGTTTGAATGCTGACCACGGTAGTGCGTAAGCAGCATCTTGTCCCACTTGTTCGAGATAGGTATTCCACCATGTTAAAGCAGTACCTGTGAAGGTATGCATGGCGTACTTTTCCTTATCTTCCTCAGCACATTTGCTTATAGCAAACACAGATTCGACCTTTTCGGTCCATCGTTTCAGTCCGACTGGTCCTTCAGTTCCATCGAATTCCAGAGGTTTACAGGCAGTGAAAGCCTTGTAGGAGCATCCTACACGGTTTCCTGTGGAGTTAACTCTACTGCTAGACCCTGAGTTATTATTGTTTTGCATTGCAGCCTGTACTGCGGTTATATTTGCTGCAAGGAAAGCACGGAAGTCTTCCTCACTCATGTTCAAGTTCTGACGAGTAGTCGGTGCCATTTACTTCAAAAATAGCTAAAAGAATTAATTTAATCATATAGAATATTAAGAGTAGTCAATAGTTTTCCGTAGCATAATATGAACTCATTTATAAAAGCTTTTTCTTCATATTAGCGTTTTATAAGTTTTAATTCGGGTAATACCTACCCGTTAAGTTCATACTTAGTAGCTAACATACAATTCAACTACTACAATTCTATATGAAAACTGATTATAATAATATTTCACATTCAAACTTTTATACAATATTTTGAAAACTTACAATACCGCTATTTTACATATAGCATGAAATATAGCACATAAAAACTCTAATACAAAACAGTTGCGAAGACAATTCTAGTTAATACGCAAGTCGTTCAACAAAGGCAATAAAAACACGTAATTCATACGTCCAGAAACAAGTCATGCATTCTGGTTTTACTATGACTACTTCTCATCCTTGGTCTTGTGGAACATAACCGTTGTGACCGTTGACAAGACAGCACGTTGTAATGTCGTCAAAAGGACGAGGGTTTCGTAATGTCCAACAGCCCCGTAATAATCTAAAAACCTTGTTTCTCATCTCAACTACCGAGTCCATCACTTGTGGGAATGTTTTATTTAAAAGTTGCAACCCAATGTTCTTTTTCTCAATTTGATGAGAAGCGAACATTATTAACCCGTAAGCATAACATGCTTCTTTATGTTGCATGTTAGAAGCTCTTTCTAACTCACGAAATCCTATGTTAGGATATGTTGAGTCAAAATAGGTTCTTAACCCGTAGCGTAAAATTGCATTTGGGTTCCCCGTATTTAATGTTTTAAAGAAAACACGGCGTAACTTACAGTCTCCCCAATGTGATATACCCCACCTATCAAAGGAAAGCCTTTTATAAACTAAGGCATTTCTGGAAAGTCTTTCAAATGTTTGACAAGTTAATTTCGCCATAACTAAATGTGCTGATGAATTCTGACCGACTCTAGACAAGATTTCCTCAATCATATCCTCTGGTAGGTCTTCTAAAATATTCGGTTGTCTACCCTTAACGTCCATTTTGTTTTTATACTGTAAAATAGACAAGGATTAGATTCGTAAAAGATAATTAACAAACAATACAAGCAATTTTTACATAGAACATAAAAGTACAAGCACACTATATTACATATATTACACAACATGATTACAACTCTTTAATCCGACTCACTCGTTTCTTCTTCTTCGGACTTGGTTCGTTTTGCTAATTTCCTAGGGATATATGATGCTCCCCTAATACGAGCTGTCGTTTTTCACAATGGTTTAGAAAAACCTGGTGGTTTAGAGGTTCCCGGGTCATTGTTACATTTTAGAAAATAAGGATGTTGCCGATACATATAAAGTTCATCGGGGTTGGAATCGGGTTTCTCTATTTTTATACCTTTTCCCTTATTATTTTTTTCGCTTTATTAAATTGGGTCGAGGTAATTTCTATAACATCATCGGAATCCTCATCGGGATCCGATTCATCGGAAAATTGATAATCTTCCCAATATTTTGCTTCCTCGGCGGAAACACCATTGACCATTATTAACTTTGGTCCGTTGGTTGAGGATTTTCTTTTATTTAATTGATTTACTATAGGTATCAATATTTCTTCTTCTGAAACCTCTTCTTCTTCCGGTTCCTCCTCTTCTGATTCCTCTTCTTCCGGTTCCTCTTCTTCCGGTTCCTCTTCGGGAATTTGTGAATCTTCCCAAATTATATTCGACTCTTCATTATTATTAGGTGAGTCGATGGGATTTGTACTAGTGGTAGACATCTATCACACAATATCAAACACATTAAGAGGTTAATATATCACATAATATTTACATGTTAAGAATATATAATTTTCAACAAAAGTGTTAAGCAATCGTTTTTAAAGAAAAAACGGGCGAAGTCCAGACTCACTAATGTATCCTAACAAACTCGATAAGACACACTAATACAAATTTCTGGTTCTCTAAGACCAACGCTCGGATACCAACTGAAATGTCCCGTTCATATTGATTATAAACGTTCCATATTAATTGATTTCGTCGCGAGGTTTTGACCTCTATATGAGACTTTTTCAAAGACTGCATTCGATTTTAAAACAAACCATAACCTTTAAAATATTACGACGATTATCAAATAATGATAATCTAAAATATAGCATTTTTCACATGACCATTACATAATGGTTTACAATAATATTACACATCAACATAAGTCTTCGAATGCAGTTTTTAAACAATATTATACAAACATGAACTCCAAATCTTGTCCTTAATTTAGTATGCAACAGCGGAAGCTCTTAATAATCACCTGAGAATAAACAAGCTTAAAACGTCAAAAAATTGTTGGTGAGTTATAGGTTTAACCTACATATTATTAAATCATAATAATAGACCACAAGATTTCATTTTTATAACACATCTCTTATCAGGCATTTCGCAAACTGCATAGAGATAAAAATCATTCATATGTTGAACACCTGGTAACCGATGTTAACTTAATGCATAGAATATCCCCAAAACAGAACCTATCGTCTGTATAATAATCTCGAAGTACTAAACCATCCATAACCTGAATGGGGGTTATTAAGCCTAATAGATCTATCTTTGAGATTCGCGTCAATTAGGGGCCATTTCCCTAATTCTTAGGCTACCAGACTTGAAGGACGATATTCGGTTTAATAATCCAACCATAGAATGTAGTTTTGCATACTTGTGTCTATTTTGTAAAACATTTATAAACCTGCATGTATTCTCATCCCAAAATATTAGATTTTAAAAGTGGGACTATAACTTACTTTCACAGATTTTTACTTCGTCGGGAAGTAAGACTTGGCCACTGGTCGATTCACGAACCTATAAAAAATATGTACATATATATCAAAGTATGTTCAAAATATATTTACAACATTTTTTAATACGTTTTAATGTTTTAAATATTTTCAGTCAGCTGTCCTCGTTAGTAACCTACAACTAGTTGTCCATAGTTAGATGTACAGAAATAAATTGATATATATTATCTTGACCCAATCCACGACCCATTGTATATACGTCTCAGGCTAGATCACAACTCAAAGTATATATATTTTTGGAATCAACCTCAACACTGTATAGCTAACTCCAACATTACTGCATATAGAGTGTCTATGGTTGTTCCAAATAATATATATAGATGGGTCGATATGATATGTCAAAACATTTGCATACGTGTCTATGGTATCCCAAGATTACATAATATATTAGAATACATGTATAATACAATATAAGTTAGCTAGGATATGATTTGTATAGATTTGTTACCAATTTTCACGTAGCTACAACAAGTAAAAATATCCAATCTTGTTTTACCCATAACTTCTTCGTTTTAAATCCGTTTTGAGTGAATCTAATTGCTATGGTTTCATATTGAACTTAAGTTTATGAATCTATACAGAAAAAGTATAAGTTTAAAGTAGGAAATACAGGTTACAAGTTGTTTTTGTAAAGGTAGTCATTTCAGTTGAAAGAACGACGTCTAGATGACCATTTTGGAAAACATACCTCCATTTTGAGTTTAATCATGATTTTTGGATATAGTTTCATGTTCATAAGAAAAATCATTTTCCCAGAAGAACAACTTTTAAATTAAAATTTATCATAGTTTTTAATTAACTAACCCAAAACAGCCCGCGGTGTTACTACTACGGCGTATATCCAATTTTACGGTGTTTTTTCGTGTTTTAGTTGATTTTAAAAGTCAAGTTAGAAGGATTAACTTTTGTTTGTGAACAAGTTTAGAATTGACTAAACTATGTTCTAGTGATTACAAGTTTAAACCTTCGAATAAGGTAGTTTTATATATATGAATCGAATGATGTTATGAACATCATTACTACCTCAGGTTTTGTAGATAAACCCATTGGAAATGAAAAAAATATATCTAGCTTCAAAGGATCCTTGGATAGCTTGAAAGTTCTTGAAGCAGAATCATGACACGAAAACAAGTTCAAGTAAGATTTCCACTCGAAATAAGATTGTTAGAGTTATAGAAATTGAATCAAAGTTTGAATATGAGTATTACCTTGTATTAGAAAGATATATTATTGTAAATAAGAAAGATTTCTTGAGGTTGGATGATCACTTTACAAGATTGGAAGTAAGCTAGTAAACTTGGAAGTATTCTTGATTTTATGAAACTAAAACTTATAGAATTTATGAAGAACACTTAGAACTTGAAGATAGAACTTGAGAGAGATCAATTTGATGAAAAAAATTGATGAATGAAAGTGTTTGTAGGTGTTTTTGTTCGTTGGTATATGGATTAGATATAAAAGATGTGTAATTTTGTTTACATGTAAATAAGTCATGAATGATTACTAATATTTTTGTAATTTTATGAGATATTTCATGCTAGTTGCCAAATGATGGTTCCCACATGTGTTAGGTGACTCAAATGGGCTGCTAAAAGCTGATTATTGGAGTGTATATACCAATAGTACATACATCTAAAAGCTGTGTATTGTACGAGTACGAATACGGGTGCATACGAGTAGAATTGTTGATGAAACTGAACGAGGATGTAATTGTAAGCATTTTTGTTAAGTAGAAGTATTTTGATAAGTGTCTTGAAGTCTTTCAAAAGTGTATAAATACATATTAAAACACTACATGTATATACATTTTAACTGAGTCGTTAAGTCATCGTTAGTCGTTACATGTAAATGTTGTTTTGAAGCCTTTAGGTTAACGATCCTGTTAAGTGTGGTTACCCATTGTTTATTATATCAAATGAGATGTTAAATTATTACATTATCATGATATTATGATATATTCATATATCTTAATATGATATATATATATATATATATATATATATATATATATATATATATATATATATATATACAATTAAATGTCGTTACAACGATAATCGTTACATATATGTCTCGTTTCGAAATCATCAAGTTAGTAGTCTTGTTTTTACATATGTAGTTCATTATTAATATACTTAATGATATATTTACTTATCATAATACCATGTTAACTATATATATATCCATATATATGACATCATATAGTTTTTACAAGTTTTAACGTTCGTGAATCACCGGTCAACTTGGGTGGTCAATTATCTATATAAAACCTATTTCAATTAATCAAGTCTTAACAAGTTTGATTGCTTAACATGTTGGAAATACTTAATCATATAAATATCAATTTCATTTAATATATATAAACATGGAAAAGTTCGGGTCACTAAATAAACGACCTCAAGGATGGAATCCTAGGTACATGAATAAAGTGTTATATCCCTAAAGGAAAGTCTCAGCTTTTTTTAATCCAAGTTGGTTTTACTACTGTAACGCTTCTCCACTTGATACTGGGTTATGCCTTAACATTAATATATGTGTAACCTTAGATATCCTAAGGGACTGCTAATAGGTTTAAATGTCTCTCCTTTGAGATCACGTACTCAACTCTGGATCATCTTACAATATCTCTAGGACATTGCTTCTGACGCGAACCATGCTTTTGAGTAAGTCAGTGTTCAGTGAACTCTATGTTACCTACTTTAATCACAACCTAAGTGAGCAGCTCTTCTCTGACGGATAAATGATTATCCGTACGTAGGTACTATTCCCTATTGTGACGTTAAGCACATATAACTACTTACCTTTTATCCTAGGATTGATCAGGTCCTAACACTAGGTTATAGCCACGTGAGTAAATGGAAAGGGTGGTCTGTAAATTAGACTTCTAAACCCTACAAGGTTTCAACAGAACAACAGTATAGGTCTCAGATAAAATATTCAACATATAATAAACATTTGTAACCGATAGACAAGCATGCAAGATGAAAGTAACTTAAAATAACAAAGTAATATTATTAAGTTAAAGAAGGCGTTCACCATTTACAGACGAGATCTGGACCATTACAAATGCTGACATCCTCTAGACCGCTCCTATTACAATCTTCGGTGTTCGCCTCCAGGTACTTAAATTCCTGCTCGGTGGTGAGAAGGCCTTGAAAGCTTCTAGTGAGAGAAAGTGTGTATTATAGTTAGAGAGAGGAGATGTGTGTGAAAATGGGATGCAAAATGGTCTTTAAATAAGCAAAGTTTGACTGGGGACAACTAGCAGGCCATTCTGGCAAGCCGGTGGCAGTGGGCGGTGCGTGTGCCCTTTTTTGGCAAGTTGGGTGTGGTGACCAGTGTGTGTGCCCGACCCAGCACCTGGTCTTGCATGCCGGCCTTAATGGAAAGCCGTATGGCAAGCCGGTTTAGGTGCTGTTTTTCCTGATTTCCTGGATCGTTTTGTTCGTTCTCGGGATAGTGACTTGCTTTTCGGGGTCGTAATTTATTTTTCATAGTTTGTGCTCTAGAATCTTCGTTTTAGCTCCGTTTTCTTCGATTCTTCTTGCATCGTCTTTGTAATCACTTGATCTACAAAATCAACCGACAAAGCGATTATTTTGGCGATAAATTTTTGAACTTTATTGATTTTGGGCTCAATATCGGGTGTAAAAACATAACTTTTTAGCCTATATCAACTTCCTACCATCATTCCTGGTGTAGACCGTGTAGTTAGTAACATATGACATTCGTTGCTGGTTGTCGCTCCTATCCTTTTCTGCCATATAGCTAATCTTAAAATCCTCCTTTTCTTTCTTAGCACACTCAAGTTGATTCAAGTACATAGCTATGGCCTTCTGATCATCTATTACAGTAGCTCTTAATTCACCTACCTAATTTTCCAGTGTCTTAATCGCTACCTTATACTCCTTCTCCTTATTAAAGTGGTATAGATTATCCTCATTCAACCTTCTTAACTAAATGTAATCATTTTTAACAACTTTAAGCTCCTGTTCTAACTTCGGGCAGTTACTACAGTCTATGGGGATTTCATTCAGTTTAGAAATGATACATTCAAGTCTAGCTATTTCCCGTTTAAATTCATTACAATCAACACATTCACGAGAAGAATTAATGTGCACCTAAGATTCACTAGAAGTATTGGCCATGAACGCATACTCACTCTTCTCACGCTTGTCTCTAGTCACAGTGTCAGATTCAGATTTAGGCTCTAAACTTGAACTAGAACTATCATTAAGTGCATCTGTCTTCTCCTGATTCGACCAAATATCAACTTTACTCAACTCACTAATAGTTTCAACATCAGTCTTCAGAGGAACCTTCCCTGAATCAGATTCAGACACAACACGTTCATTTGCAAACTCATCCCTTGCATAATCACACCAATCAAACCTTAACCTAGATTCATCATTTGAGGAAGAAGAACTACTCTCATCCGTCCACAAGTCACCATCATTGTGCATAGCATATTTGAACTTTTCATACACCCTCTTATTGATAATCACTCTTCTTATGTATCTAACCATAGCATGAGCTCTCTCAAGTCTTGCTTCCATCCCTTGCTTCCATCTTACAGACGTAACACGTTGGAGATGCAACTTTGGGTATCAAACTAGTAAAAGCTAATAAGGACCCCTTCGGCATGCGACAGTCGGGCAAATGCTTGAGTGATCGATGGTACCAATACCAGTTTAATGAGTTCCCAATATGACTTTATAAATGCGAAAGGATACCTATCTAGACTTGATGCTTTGCTACTACCACAATCCCACACCACATCTCGCACTTCCTCTTCAGAAACTGGCTGTTCAAGAACCAAATATCTTCAATATTTAACCGCATACAAGGTTGAAAAACTAGCGTTTCAGTGATATGAATATCCCTAACGAATTTAGAATAAAAAAAAATCCAAAACGTATTTATGACAACCGATGGATCCGTCATCCAATCCCCATTTAACGAGATACCCTTTCGGAGATATTTAGGAAGACCATGAAAAAAGTTGAGTTTTCATCCCTTCGACATCCCATTTAACTCTTTCTTTTTGCAACGTCTTGTTCTTTAATTTTTTTTTTGAATACGATCCAACTTCGATATCAAATCACATCTTTCAGATAATTCAGCTTCAGAGACGTTACCTACATCTATACCTGCTTCAATTACATTCAATCTATCGGTAAACTATTTCTTATTATTACCATCTGATTCCTTTCTAACATATACCCAACATTTAATTTTGCTTTTCATGTATTTGCATTTATCATGAAGTGACCTCCTTCATTATTACAATTGGTCCATGGTTTTCTAAAAACCCATCGAAGTCAGGTATGGTTTGCCATGAATTAAAGAACTTAAACGGTAACGGTTCATAGTCAGGTATGATTGTACGATGTGCGTATGAACAATGTTTGGTATAATGAATTATGATGAATATCATGGCCGTCCCGTTAATTTCAATTTTTCATATAGATCCTATACAATTAATAAAAAATACACGTTTTGTATACAATAGTTTTAAATATATTTAAGAATAAATTATAGAAATACTAAAAATTAAGTTAAGTACCAACAAGTCATAAACATATTTTTCATAAGTACTATATAATGTTAGATTATAGGCTTTTTTGGATTTATGGGTCCTATGTGAGTGCAAGTGTTTCACACCCACAAACCGTCCGTGATGAATATATTATTCTACATATTAATAGAGTGCAGGCTTGGAAATAGGTTAAGGTTTACTTGTTGATCTTCATGTACCTAACACCGTCATATGCAGATTGTACATTCAAACACGATATAAGTTCATGTTTGTTTTTGAAGATATTTTTGTCTAAAGATATGCGGACCATATATGTAAAGAAGATGTGGCCTAAAGGTCTATATGTTGAATACTAAAGACTGTTTGTTTTTATGTCTGCAAAACAACTTATTTCTGTTTGCAACACTTAGAAGCATATTTCTAAATCTGCGAGGTTGCAGACATAATAAGAAATTATTTTATCTTATATCTTAAAAAACAAACAGTCTGCAGCAAAAACGTCTGGAGACGCGCATAAATAAGACATAATAAAATCTTCAGACTAAAAAACAAACAACAAATTATATAATGTTAGATTATAGGTCTCTTTGAATTATAGGTCCTATACAAGTGCCCATGTTGCAAGCACAAATCCGTCTGTGATGAATATATTATTCTACGTATTAACACCGTATACGCAGATCGTACATTCAAACCCGAATTGCACGTTTTAATTTTTAACATTATAGATAGATGCGATTTTTGGGTAGTTGGTAGTATGAGTGATAACTATTCGTCCACGTCATACAAACTTGAAGCACTACAAATGTTACTTTACACAATTAGTGGCACTGAGAAATATAAGCAATTGATTCAAGAATTTCTATTTATGTATTAACTCTGCGAGTTTATAAACAAAACATACACAGTTTAAGGAAATGTCATAATACTTTTTGCTTACTTTCCAGATATACTCTTACCTTTTTTTTCTCATTTAATCTTATTCACATACATTAAGGGCATAATAGAGCTTAATTTCCATTTTTTTTTTCTATTTATGGAAGTGAACTATTAATTTGAGATATTTTAAAATGAAATACAGACTATTTATATGTGATGGAGGGAGTAGTTTTCAACATAATATTTTTTTTTTTTTTTTTTTTTTTTGGTGAAAAACAATAGACTTTTATATAACAAAAGAAGAGGGCTCATCAAAGGAATGAAACCTCCTTCAAACTTACGATCCAAGAAACCCGAACAAGCAAAACAAAAATCAAAACTGAGCTCGCAAAAACAACTATAAAGACACAAGACCTACAAAGCGAAAGAATTCGACAAAACACCATGACAAAAGATGAAAATCAATCTAACCGACCACCGGAAGATTAAAATCCGTCTAAAAATAAAAAAAAAACCGTTGTCACTCAATTAAACCACTCATGCGTCTTTGATACATTCGTCAAACGCTTCCATTTTCGCCCCATGCTCCATTTCTTCAACTTTACTTTCTCGGCTTTTTAACACGCTCTGATTCAATAAGCAGATCACCAGAATTACAAACAACTAGAATTACAAACGACTCCCTTTTCAACATACACATTTCTTATGTATATTGACGGTGTATTTATGATGGAACATTTTTATTTATCATTCCATTCATTAATTATATAAGGTTCAAAGAACCGGTATTAATTATATTCTCTTCATTATTAATTCCATTCATTCCATTTTCATTAATATTTTCGCCCAAAAAAAAAAAAAATCATTCATTAATTATATTAATGTAACGACCCAACCCGTCGATTTCCGGCCCATAAAAATTTTTCCTTTTTAATATACGTTAAATAACACTTTAGGTCTCATTACGCAATTCCCAAAACGTATTTGTTATCATAGTGAGTTCAACGAACTTAAAAACATATAATAATAATTAAAACTCCTTAATACAATAATACGTTAGTTAAATCATAAACTGGTTTATACTCGTGACCCATTTGACTAAATCAATATACGTCACATGACCCGACTAGTTACTTATTCACAAAACCGAGCATGGTGATTGGGACTACGCTACCCAATCCTAAATCGACTCCAAAAGCAAGATCTTCTAAAGCTACCTAGCCAAGATCTCTAATCCCCACGCTTACCCGAGCCGCTATCACGCGAACCTATAAAAATATCAACAACGAGAGGGTAAGCTAATGCTTAGTGAATGTAAAGGTACTATACACATACATATGCATAATATGGCTACTCATCACCATGCACAACAAGTAAACGTTTACCACCTCCGCATGGTAAACAAGCTACAAAAGAGCACATACACAAAGTAGCTACACGCTACGTAATCACCAAGCTAACGCCACAAGATTAGCTACAACACAACAATAAGTATATACGCATGTACAATAAATATAATCAACAACATCAATAAGGTTAACCCCTTAACCTAAACCACATGAAGGTTGGCCGAACTTCATGCTCCTTAGTGAATCCGGACCTCACGCGACTCACTACCTTCAAACAACTTGACAATTAAGGATGGCCGAACTTCACACGCCTTTATGAATCCGAACATCACGCGACTCATTCCTTAGTCAAACATCACAATAGGGTTGGCCGAACTTCACGCGCCTTAGTGAATCCGTACATCACGCGATTCACTACCCGAATCATCTCCACGACAAATGCTAGCAAAACTCATCGCCAAAGGGTTTATCCAATACGCTAGCCAATCACAACATCAAGGGTAGTAACCCAAAACGCATAAGCGTATCACATGGACCCGAAGCACAAGAGGGGTCCATTCTCCCACACAAACATAGAGTAAACCCGAGCAAGGGTCACTCTACACACACGCACCCATTTTACACATACATATGCGTATAGTAAATTTACACTCACCTTAAACGCCTCGATGAAGTGCAATCCAATCCCGCAACTCGCCAATGAAACGTACCAATTCCATTTATCACATAATCATCAACACAAACTCATTTGGACTCTCGACCCGCCCAAATGAACAACAAGTGCAAATTACACCCTTTTGCACTTTTAACGCTACTCGAAGGTCCGAAACCAACAAGACCAAATCCCGTGTACCCGAAATACCTAAATGTACCAACTTTAGCACTCGAACGCATTTTAACTCGTGTTTCGCTCGAAAACCCATTTTGACCCTTTACATAGTCAAATTTTCACATTTACAAGTTTTGACTTCAAAACGCCACCAACACAAGTTTATACTTTAACTTAACTCATTTTAAGTTTATAAACTCCACTAAATCGACAATCGGGCCACATGAAAGGACCCGTTCATACCGATTATAAACGATTCACAATAGTTGATTTCATTGCGAGGTATTTGACCTCTATATGATACATTTTACAAACATTGCATTCGTTTTTGAAAGACAAACTTCCTTTACATCGAAAGTTGACGGCATGCATACCATTTCATAATATATCCAACTATAATTGACTTAATAATAATCTTGATGAACTCAACGACTCGAATGCAACGTCCTTCGAAATATGCCATGAATGACTCCAAGTAATATCCTTAAAATGAGCTAATGCACAGCGGAAGATTTCTTTCATACCTGAGAATAAACATGCTTTAAAGTGTCAACCACAAGGTTGGTGAGTTCATAAGTTTATCGTAAACAATAAAATTCATCATTTTGATAGACCACAAGATTCAAATACAGTCCACCTATCTCATGTATGAAACCATTTTTCATAATGATTAGCAGAGTAGATCCGTATCCTTTTCTCCCCCGTAGGTTGCCTCGAGATTTTTAAATAATCGTGCACATATCTCGTGCACAAAACTAATACACATAACCTGTGTATAAAAAAATCATTCTCTCGATACATAATATTCATTTCGATTTCATTGCTCAACATGGTAACCGACCTTAACATATAATGCGCATCAATAATATCCCCAAAACAGAACATCTCGTCTGTATAATATATAAACTTTGAAGTACTAAACACCACGCCCACTAGCTCTTCTGTCTAGTGAACATTATGGGTGGGGGTGTTAAACCCGGTAGCTACCTTTAGAATTCGCATGAATTAGGGCCATACCCGATTCTAATTCTTAGGTTACCAAGCAATAATAATCAGGGGGAAAATATTTACATCAATTGGTGGCAATTATCATGTCCACATAATTCAATAATAATCCACAGAACTTCTGTCTGCATAATAATTCATTCGAGGAATGTTTTGCTTGTGTCTATCTCGTCAAACATTTATAAAAGCATTTCATGTATTCGCAGTTCAAAAAATGTATTTCAAAAGCATTTAATAAAGCAGTTGTAAAAACAGCGCATGTATTCTCAGTCCCAAAAATGTAAAGAGTAAAAGGGAATTAAATGAACTCACAATACTGTATTTTGTAGTAAAAATACATATGACGAAACCGAACAATGCAGGGTTGGCCTTGAATTCACGAACCTATATCAATTATATATATCAAAACATATAGTCATAATCGAACAAGTTTATATATTATTATTAATGGTTATTTTAGTAACTTGTATGTTTCATTAATAATTAAATTAACTATATTTATTTTATATACTTTAGATAATTAATTAGTACTTATTATGAAAATGTTAGTGTTGTTATGTGAATGTATTAAATACAGTCTTATATAGCTATTTATTTGATAAAATAATATCAATAATAATAAATAAAAGTTTGTATCTTTTTATGATAGTAATAGTACTAAAAATAGTTAGATTTAGTAGTGATATTGATATTAATAGTTTTGATAATAATACTAATAATAATAATAACCACGATAATTTTAATATTAATAGTAATGGTTTTAATCATAATGATACTACTAATAATAATACTTATAATAGTAATAATAATCTTAATATTAATTTTAATGATGATTACAATTACAATATTAATACTTATAATGATAATCATGCTAAAATCATAATTTTAATGATGATAATAATATTAATATTGATAATTACTAATGATAATAATAATAATAATAATCCTAATGGTAACTATAATCCTAATACTAAACGATAATCTTTATAATAATACATGTATTAGTACTAATAAGTACTCTAAAAATAACAATAATAATAATAATAATAGTAATACTAATACTTCTATTAACAACAATAATAATAATATTAATAATAATAGGTATATTAAACATAGTTATTTATTCAACTAATAATAATAAACTTGAAATTGATTATAATAATAATAATAATAATAATAATAATAAACATACTAATAATAATAATAATAATAATAATAATAATAATAATAATAATAATAATAATAATAATAATAATAATAATAATAATAATAATAATAATAATAATAACAATAAATGTCTACCTTCAAAATGCCACAAAAAGAATACCCCGGCCTAGTATCGAACCTGTGACCTCTTGTAAACCCGAAACGACACTAAACCATCGACCCATCTGCTTTTTATCTGTTTTAAACCCTCCAGAAATATTTATAACTTGTATATCTGTCTGTTATGTTCTTCTTCAACCCAAAATCAAATTGACCAGAGATCAATCCTAACTTCAATCTAATATTATGTATTATAGTTTGCATTTGAAGCGTAGATTATCTGTCTTAGTGATTTGATTTAATCAGACAAAAATAAATAAATAAATAAATAAAAAAACAGGCTGATGAACACGAGTATGAACTCAAAATCGATTTCGAAATTCTAGTACATTTTATACTATAGTTACAACATGAAAAAGGTTCTAAATACTTCATTTAAACTTTCCAAATCATCAATTCAACTTGAATTCTAACAGATAACTTTAATTTAATCGTGGAACAAATGTTTGACTTTTAAAACTATAACTTTGACTCCAAAATTAGAGATCGATATGATAAATTAAACCTTGAAACTTTCCAGATAGATTGAGTGAAAGGTTCCTAACAAAATTGTATTAACACATTTTGAAATAGATTTCAAAATCGAGCTTTTTGAAAAAATATACAAAAACAGGGCAGTTTCCTGTGTTTATACCTTTTCCTAATTAATTTCGTTAACTTGAAAGCTGTAAAGGTAATTGTAATGGTTAATTAATAATGTAGGTCGACTAGTATCACTTAACACTGAATGTGATTGAGTTTTATAACAATTAAAGGTCGACGGAATAATATTCCTCAGGACTGAAAATAAATTAAAATACAAAAGAGTTGAATGTGATGGCTAACGATTTTTAACCCTATCTGATTAATTTTGTTTATTACGTACTGAATTGGATTAGGATGGGTAACAATTTAGAGACAAAAACAAGGAATTAGAATAGCACGATCGTGATGTAAAACAGAAAGCAGATTCTTTTGCATAATTTTATTTATAATTAATATTAATATTAATATTAATAATTAGAAAATATAAATAAATATATTAATAATAATAATATTATTAGTATTATTGGAACTAAAAATACTGATAATTTATAATAATAGAAAATAATAATAATAATATTACTAATACTAATACTAATACTAATAATAATAATAATAATAGGAATAATAATAATGATTATAATATCACTAATTATAGTAAGTAATGATAATTTTGATAAATTTGATAATAATCAATAATAATAAAAATGATGATAATAATAATATTATTAATAATACTAATAATAATACTGATATTATTAATAATGGTAATAGAAATATTAATAGTTTTAATATGAAAATGATAATAATAAATACTTATAATACTGATATTAATATTAATTAATAATAATACTGATTATAATAATACTAATATTATTAATGATAATAATAATATTAGTAATAACAATACTATAACCATTTATATATAAGAAACTCATATTTATAGATTTATATATATTTAAAGTAATATTAACACTACTAGTATTGACTTTAATGTTGAAAGTAATAACAATATTATTATAACAACTATAACTTATATCTGTATTACATATATTATTAATTATGTAATATTTATTATTCATATAATATATCATACAATAACTTTTATTGATTATTTAATATTTCTAAGATATATATATATATATACATATATATGTATATACATACATATATATATATATATATATATATATATATATATATATATATATATATATATATATATATATATATATATATATATATATATATATATATATATATATATATATATATATATATATCACATTATGTTAGAAATCATATATATTTATATATAGATTAATTAATGATTCTGTTTTATTATTTTACATTTTTAACTCAAATGATTAAATTAAATTTTATTAATTCAAGATATTATATATACACTTTTATTTATATATAAATATATATTTACATTTTTATATACACTCAACTGTTCATGAATCGTCGGTCATAGTCAAGGGTTAAAATAAATACATGGACAAAGTTCAAAATTTTTGAGATTCAATTCAACAGAATTTGCTTATCCTGTCGAAACCATATAAAGATTAAGTTTAAATTTGGTCAGAAATTTCCGGGTCGTCACAGTACCTACCCGTTAAAGAAATTTCGTCCCTAAATTTGATCGAGATCGTCATGGCTAACAATAATAATGTTTTCCTGATGAATATGAGATGATAAATAGAGTTTTATCATCATTGTGTAATATGGATAAAACAATTCGATTACGCGAAGAGTATAATTGAAGCTATCACAAAAGAGTGAAAAGAGTAAATGTAAGTTTGTTTTATCCGGCGATGTAGTCGCGGT
This sequence comes from Rutidosis leptorrhynchoides, assembly GCF_046630445.1. Lineage (NCBI taxonomy): Eukaryota > Viridiplantae > Streptophyta > Magnoliopsida > Asterales > Asteraceae > Rutidosis > Rutidosis leptorrhynchoides. Next base: position 114,697,082 of record NC_092341.1, on the reverse strand, counting down.
TGAATTCCGAAATTCAAGGGATTTAGAGAATATCTTCGTAATAAGATTTGATTCTCCGGTAATTAAGTAAATTAAGATCTTCTTTGGTTAAATGTGATAATATGTTTTGATTGTTCTGCCGGATATTTCACTATAAATCCACCCTCTTCGTTTCCTTTATATTTTGAAGTTCCATCCTTTTGTTTTCTCTTCCCGAATTTAAGTCAAAGCAATACTGATCCATAATTCATAGATATGAAATTCGAAATGAACATAGCTAACGTTCTAAGAGAGAAATTGTAATAGCACGATCTTGATTGGTTAAATTTCCAGAATTCAAGAGAAAAGATAGAACTATCAGGAAGATATGTTCTTGGTTATGTTTAAAGCTTAAGCAGAATGTAAGAGTCATGTAACATGGCACATGATGACGGCATGGTCTGTGAATCATCACGTTTCATTAGAAACTCAGCATGACTTACTGTAATATAATCACGTTGATCAAGTGTCATTATATTATACTAACTCATGCTTCAGTTTCCAACACTATTTCAAAATCATTCATAAATCAAATTCGAATTTTTTAGAATTTTAAAAACTAAAACAGTTTCTTTAATAATATAACACAGATAGAGCGGAGAGATAATTAATATCAGACAAGAATATATTTATGAAGATATCTTCAGAAATATTGAGGATATTAATAAAGAAAGATACGATGATATCTTAGAATTTCAGAATCAAATTGTGATGAAAAATTCATTCACGATGATTTAGAGCGGTTAAGGAGTAAGGTATTTGTTAAAGATTTCATCAGAAATAGAATCATTAGAATTCTTTATGCACAAGTTTAGTCCTTGTGATTTGTTCAGAGTCTCCTTCATGGTTTTCCTAATTCATTTTTTTTTTCAGTATCAAAATCTTTGAGCTTTTTCAACATTCCATTCTTTATCATTAAACTTTTGACTGTTAAGGCTGTCTTCAGTTTACAATGCTTCATCAGCTTTTTCAAAGTTCAATGTATCGATTCGTAGGCTGGGTGCCTTTCAGAATGGAAGATCATAATTCTAAGAGATAAATGTTATATGTATTCGTATAACTGTTGATGTAGTAACGCTGCGAGATTTCAAAATACTGATTGTTGATTACCAGAAATTGATATGGCAATTCTCATTACAAGATGTGGATGAGTATATGATAGGGATTTAATAAACAAATATAATGGTTCTTCATAGAGACTTAAGCCAATGAGTAATGGAGTTGCTGGTAAGTTTCTGCTAATGTGGTGAGGTATAAACGGTTCCCCGGTATTGATGACGAAAGGCAACTTATATATCAAAGTTATAATAAAGTTTATTCGAATGATAAGTCGAAATTGATTTGCTGGAGCTGTGACAAAATTGGCTAATTTGGAAAAGGATTGTAAAGTTATTTTTGGTAATAACAATGCCAAAAGAACTAGTACAGATACATGTTAAACGTTTACTCAGGTTCTGAGTATTTTCAGGTGCATAACTATATGCATAAATCTTTCCTTCCGTAGATGAAGTGCGGTTGGTTCATCCTTTCGATTGAGGTGTTTTCAAGAATCATGAAAGGTTTGAACGTAGATTGTAATTGTCAAGATACAAATGAGGTTTAAGATGAAATCAATTGGCAAACTTGAAGAAATGTTTAGTTTCATATGTTATAATCAATATTTTAATTCATTTTAATTGTCCAACGTTGGTAGTCCACAGTTAATAGTCCATAGTTAGTAATTCAATAATTCATATGTAGTTTAATATATAATATTCGAATTAATTAATACGTATCGTGACCCATTGTATACATGTCTCAGACTCGATCACAACTCAAAGTATATATATTATTTTAGAATCAACCTCATCCCTGTATAGCTAAATCGATCATTACCGCATATAGAGTGTCTATGGTTATTCCAAATAATATATATAGATGCATCGATATGATATGTCAAAACCTTGTATACGTGTCCCGACATTTAAAATGCGTAAATAACAGTATTTAAATGACGATAAATAAAGTTCGTAAAATAAATAACAGAAATTAAATGACGATAAATAAAATTGCGAGAATTAAATTGCGATAAAATAAATTGCGATAATTAAATGTATAATAAGGAATTAACAGTTAGCTAGGATTTTGTTAGCGTGGATTCTTAACAAAATTTCTCATAGTTAATTTGTTTATTTCTAACAAATTTTATTTTGTCCAATGTTTTCTTCATTTTGCCACTTCTCGGATTCTGATAGGTCAAAATCCAAATATGAAAATTGAATGAAAATGGTTATTCTGTGGTGAACGGATACGTGCATCGGTGGATGTAAGTAGGATAGTAAATGACTGTTGAATCTGATTTGAAAGAATGTACAGTGTAACTTGTTAATGTGAAATCCAAATATTCCTGGGGTATTACCTACCCGTTAAAATATTTTCACCATTAACAGTTTGTACAAAAGAATTTTTAATTACAATCTTTATGAAAACATATATACATATATATTTTCTTCAGATGTAATCATGGATTTAATGAGTCAAAATGATATTAAACTCATTTGATTTACCGTTAGAACAAGAATATATAATTTCTAAAACACTAGAGATTAAATAATCGCCATGTCTAACAAAGATAATCGATGTAGAAAGTCATGTAGTATGATGATTATGCTGGAGGTGCAGACTGTGAATTTGAGGCGTGTAGTGTTGAGGCTTATGTTGCGGATGTTGTTGTTGGTGGTACTGGTGTTGCCGGTGCTATTGCTGAAGCTGGTAGGTTTTGCACCACGTTTTCCAAATTGATTACTCGAGCGCGAAGTTCGTTGACTTCTTCCATTATTCTGGAATGATTGTTGGTCGGAATGAGCAGATGAATAATATCTAGAATTCGAGATAGTATATAATCGTGGTGAGATATTCAGGAAATGCGAGAGAAAAAGGTATTATGGACAGGTTCACCGGTAAGTACTTCAAGTTCTTCGTCAAAAGGAAAATGTGGTGGATGGAAGAGATCACCTTCTTCCTGTCTCCAATGATTTAGTAGACTACGAACCCATCATCAATTCATCTAGAATAAATGGTGGCTAATTGATTGATCCATTCCAGTCACACTGCTTTCGGAGATCGAGTGAAACTCCATATTGGAGTTCGAGGGACTTGAACTAGTGGTGAATTCCATTTCGTACGATTGAATAAAGGATTTTTCGATATGAAATGATTTATGGCGATCGGATGGTATCCTAATTACATAGAATATCTATACATATAGAATAAAAGATTTCGTAGATTACGGAGGAATTTAAGGAATATGTCAGGCAAAGTTTACAGTAATAGATACGCTAAGATAAGAATTTTATCTATACACTATTCATGCAATCAATGCAGTAAGATGTGTCTAGACTAAGAATGATAAGCAAGTGATTCCCTAAGAATGATAAACAGGTAATTTTCGACACGAAATGATAAGCAAAACTTTTAACATGCAGACACGGTGGAAGTCCAGACCCACTAATGCATCTAAACATCTATCAGTTAGACACACTAATGCAAGACCTGGTTCGCTAAGACCACCGCTCTAATACCAGCTGAAAGGACCCGTTCATACCAATTATAAATGATTCATAATAGTTGATTTCATTTCGAGGTATTTGACCTCTATATGATACATTTTACAAACATTGCATTCGTTTTTGAAAGACAAATTTCCTTTACATCGAAAGTTGACGGCATGCATACCATTTCATAATATATCCAACTATAATTGACTTAATAATAATCTTGATGAACTCAAAGACTCGAATGCAACGTCTTTCGAAATATGCCATGAATGACTCCAAGTAATATTCTTAAAATGAGCTAATGCATAGCGGAAGATTTCTTTCATACCTGAGAATAAACATGCTTTAAAGTGTCAACCAAAAGGTTGGTGAGTTCATAAGTTTATCGTAAACAATAAAATTCATCATTTTGATAGAACATAAGATTCAAATACAGTACACCTATCTCGTGTACGAAACTATTTTTCATAATGCTTAGCAGAGTAGGTTCGTATCCTTTTCTCCCCCGTAGGTTGCCTCGCGATTTTTAAATAATCGTGCACATATCTCTCGCACAAAACTAATACACATAACCTGTGTATAAAAAAGTCATTCTTTCGATACATAACATTCATTTCGATTTCATTGCTCAACATGGTAACCGACCTTAACATATAATGCGACTCAATAATATCCCCAAAATAGAACATCTCGTCTGTATAATATATAAACTTCGAAGTACTAAACACCACGCCCACTAGCTCTTTCGTCTAGTGAACATTCTGGGTGTGGATGTTAAACCCGGTAGCTACCTTTAGGATTCGCGTGAATTAGGGCCATACTCAATTTTAATTCTTAGGTTACCAAGCAATAATAATCAGGGGAAAAATATTCACATCAATTGGTGGCAATTATCATGTCCACATAATTCAATAATAATCTACAGAACTTCTATCTGCATAATAATTCATTCGAGGAATGTTTTGCTTGTGTCTATCTCGTCAAACATTTATAAAAGTATTTCATGTATTCGCAGTTTAAAAAATGTATTTCAAAAGCATTTAATAAAGCAGTTTTAAAAACAGCGCATGTATTCTCAGTCCACAAAATGTAAAGAGTAAAAGGGAATCAAATGAACTCACAATACTGTATTTTGTAGTAAAAATACATATGAAGAAACTGAACAATGCAGGGTTGGCCTTGAATTCACGAACCTATATCAATTATATATATCAAAACATATAGTCGTAATCGAACAAGTTTATGTATTATTATTAATGGTTATTTTAGTAACTTGTATGTTTCATTAACAATTAAATTAACTATATTTATTTTATATACTTTAGATAATTAATTAGTACTTATTATGAAAATATTAGTGTTGTTACGTGAATGTATTAAATACAGTTTTATATAGCTATTTATTTGATAAAATAATATCAATAATAATAAATAAAAGTTTGTATCTTTTTATGATAGTAATAATACTAAAAATAGTTAGATTTAGTGGTGATATTGATATTAATAGTTTTGATAATAATACTAATAATTATAATAACCACGATAATTTTAATATTAATAGTAATGGTTTTAATCATAATGATACTACTAATAATACTTATAATAGTAATAGTAATAATAATCTTAATATTTATTTTATTGATGATTACAATTACAATATTAATACTTATAATGAAAATCATGCTAAAATCATATTTTAATGATGATAATAATATTAATATTGATAATTACTAATGATAATAATAATAATAATCCTAATGGTAACTATAATCCTAATGCTAAACGATAATCTTTATAATAATACATGCATTAGTACTAATAAGTACTCTAAAAATAACAATAATAATAATAATAATAATAATAGTAATACTAATACTTCTATTAACAATAATAATAATATTAATAATAATAATAATAGTTATATTAAACATAGTTATTTATTCAACTAATAATAATAAACTTGGAATTGATAATAATAATAATAATAATAATAATAATAATAATAATAATAATAATAATAATAATAATAATAATAATAATAATAATAATAATAATAATAATAAACATACTAATAATAATAATAATAATAATAATAATAATAATAATAATAATAATAATAATAATAATAATAATAATAATAATAATAATAATAATAATAACAATAAATGTCTACCTTCAAAATGCCACAAAAAGAATACCCCAGCCTAGTATCGAACCTGCGACCTCTTGTAAACCCGAAACCACACTAAACATCGACCCATCTGCTTTTTATTTGTTTTAAACCCTCCAGAAATATTTATAACTTATATATCTGTCTGTTATGTTCTTCTTCAACCCAAAATCAAATTGACCAGAGATCAATCCTAACTTCAATCTAATATTATGTATTATAGTTTGAATTTGAAGCGTAGATTATCTGTCTTAGTGATTTGATTTAATCAGACAAAAATAAATAAACAAAAAAAAATAAAAACAGGCTGATGAACACGAGTATGAACTCAAAATCGATTTCGAAATTCTAGTATATTTTAGACTATAGTTACAACATGAAAATGGTTCTAAATACTTCATTTAAACTTTCCAAATCATCAATTCAACTTGAATCGTAACAGATAACTTTAATTTAATCGTGGAACAAATGTTTGACTTTTAAAACTATAACTTTGACTCTAAAATTAGAGATCGATATGATAAATTAAACCTTGAAACTTTCCAGATAGATTGAGTGAAAGGTTCCTAACAAAATTACATTAACACATTTTGAAATAGATTTCAAAATCGAGCTTTTTGAAAAAATATACAAAAACAGGGCAATTTCCTGTGTTCATACCTTTTCCTAATTAATTTCGTTAACTTGAAAGCTGTAAAGATAATTGTAATGGTTAATTGATAATGTAGGTCGACTAGTATCACTTAACACTGAATGTGATTGAGATTTATAACAATTAAAGGCCGACAGAATAATATTCCCTAGGACAGAAAATAAATTAAAATACAAAAGAGTTGAATGTGATGGCTAACGATTTTTAACCTTATCTGATTAATTTTGTTTATTGCGTACTGAATTGGATTAGGATGGGTAACAATCTAGAGACAAAAACAAGGAACTAGAATAGCACGATCGTGATGTAAAACAGAAAGCAGATTCTTTTGCATAATTTTATTTATAATTAATATTAATATTAATATTAATAATTAGAAAATATAAATAAATATATTAATAATAATATTATTATTAGTATTATTGGAACTAAAAATGCTGATAATTTATAATAATAGAAAATAATTATAATAATATTACTAATACTAATAATAATAATAATAGGAATAATAATAATGATTATAATATCACTAATTATAATAAGTAATGATAATTTCGATAAATTTGATAATAATTAATAATAATAAAAATGATAATAATAATAATAATATTATTAATTATACTAATACTAATACTGATATTATTAATAATGGCAATAGAAATATTAATAGTTTTAATATGAAAATGATAATAATAAATACTTATAATACTGATATTAATATTAATTAATAATAATACTGATTATAATAATACTAATATTATTAATGATAATAATAATATTAGTAATAACAATACTATAACCATTTATATATAACAAACTCATATTTATAGATTTATATATATTTAAAGTAATATTAATACTACTAGTATTGACTTTAATATTGAAAGTAATAACAATATTATTATAACAACTATAATTTATATCTGTATTACATATATTATTACTTATGTAATATTTATTATTCATATAATATATCATACAATAACTTTTATTGATTATTTAATATTTCTAATATATATATATATATATATATATATATATATATCACATTATATTAGAAATCATATATATTTATATATAGATTAATTAATGATTCTTTATTATTTTACATTTTTACCTCAAATGATTAAATTAAATTTTATTAATTCAAAATATTATATATACACTTTTATTTATATATAAATATATATTTACATTTTTATATACACTCAACTATTCGTGAATCGTCGGTCATAGTCAAGGGTTAAAATAAATACATGGACAAAGTTCAAAATTTTTGAGATTCAATTCAACAGACTTTGCTTATCGTGTCAAAACCTTATAAAGATTAAGTTTAAATTTGGTCGGAAATTTCCCAGTCGTCACACCACAATCATCATCAAACCCTAATTTTGACTCTATTTAAAATTAGTCAACCACATGAACACTAATGGCTTCCAATACCTCAATAATCACTAAATACTAGTGATTACACTCATTTGTAAGCATTAAACTTGGTTAATTAGTTTACCAAACCAAAACCCGCCTTCAACACCTTTAAACCCAAATCCTAGTTATCATCTTCAATTAACAACTAGTGGGGTTCCATTTATGAACATACAATCAAAAGCCCTAAAGTTAGATGATGAACACAAAAACGAAATTCGGAGTTAGAGCTTACCGCTAGTATCAACTTGTAGCTAAGAACGAGGAGAACAAGGTTGCCTCTTACGCTCTCGATCGAATCCCGCTTCCTTCTTTCCAAAATCCCTTTTGAATGATTTGAGGAATTTATGTTTTGAGAGAAAAATGAGAAAGAAAATGGAAATGAAAATGAAAATAATGAATGAGTGGACCAGATTTGGGGATAAAATCTGTCCAATACGTGAAATGACCAAAACGCCCTCACTTTCCTTTTAAAATTGCAAAATCCGGAACCAAACTCCTAGAAGAGCCGCGCCGCGGCCTTCCTCCTCCGCGTCGCGCCCCAACAGCATGTCTGATAGCTGTTTCATTATCGAGCTAATGCTTGTGAAATCCACTATATGCCGCGCTGCGCCCCATTGGTCCCACGCCGCGGCTCAACAGCCATTTTGTCCCTTTTTCGCGTACTAGAGTCCTTCCACTCATACACGCTTCGAACTCTTCATTCGTGCAACGCACTTAGACTTTAGAACATGTATAACAACCCTCGATCAACTCTCGCACTCTTTATGCGTACATGCATATATATATATATATATATATATATATACATATACTTATTCGTTACACACACACATATCTATTATATATATATATATATATATATATATATATATATATATATATATATATATATATATATATATATATATATATATATATATATTCTTTACTTATATATATCTATTCTCACGCATGCATTCACGTGATCATGCTTCACGTCACAACTCGAAATAACATCTCGTTAAGTCCATCGTACGCCCCTTATATATATATATATATATATATATATATATATATATATATATATATATATATATATATATATATATATATATATATATATATATATATATATATATATTCTATATACATCGTACGAATAAACGGGTCTTACAATTAAAATATTAATATCAATTAATCACCTAAATACCTGTATTTTTTTGTTTTTTATTTTAACAAGGATTACATAAGAAAAGCATTACATATATTTTATATAAGATTTTAAATTGAACAATAAGATGCAGAGAGTGCATCTAAACCACTAAATCTCGAAGATAAACTCGAACTAGATTAATTTGCGTATACACCGGGATTCGTTATCCAATTTTGTCATTCGATCTTTTTATCTCTTACTCGATGAGAGATACACTCGAAAGATTTAAGTTGAATCTCGTTAAGAGCCACCAGTGGGTTTCAACATTTCCTTTTGAAAACCATATCGTTTCAGTTTTTCCATATTAAATACCCACACGACCACGTTACCGCGTGCCATAATTTTTTCCCGAAAGTTGACAACAACTTGATAGAGTTCCCCTAAAGTGCCTCAGTAATGCTAAGATTAGTAACGTTTCCGAGACCCCACCTTTATAGACTCGCTCCCACGCATCAAAAGCATGCTTACATAGAATTAATGTATGTTCTACCTATTTGATATCATCATCACATTGTGGGAATCTGACATTATGAAGATCGATGCCCCTTTTGTCTAACTCTAATCGAATCGGATGCCTTCGTTTTAAAGCTCTCTAACCAAAAACCGCAAAAAAAAAAAATTTGGCACAAGATTGTACCTCTCCGTTTCTGCACCAGTAAGTGAATTAGTTGTCCCTCTCGTTGCTCTAAAGGCCCCACTCCCACCAATCTTTTTTCCTGTGATCAAAGGTAAATGATGATATCATGTTAGATAATTCTTCAAAATCTCCACGAGTTCTTCGTCTTGTTTCTTGTGTCCAATTCCAAATCCAGCAAGGCTTCGAAGCATCCCATACTATTCTTGTACTAACTATCGCATCATTTTCAACCTCCAACCTGAATAATCTGTTGAATTTATCTTTCAAATTCACATTGTTGATCCAAATGTCTTCCGAAACATTGTGCTCTCCCCGTTGCCGGTACCTTTAATGAAAGAATCCGAGAATGGAATACTTAAGCCATCTAGTTCATGACCTGCAAACATTATTTTTGACCAAGTGCTCCCAAGAGGAAGCTGTTGAGTGTCGAGTTCTAAAGAGAGACCACCACACAAACCATAAATACTTTAATAATTTTAACCCATAAAGCACTCGTTTCGTTTTTAAACTTCCACCACCATTTCTCGAGAAAAGCAAGATTTTTATTTCTTAAAAGTCCAAGATTTAACCCCCCCCCCTTCCTGAATGGTAACAAAACATTTTCCCAATTTACCCACGCAATTTTCTTATCCGACCCCGACCCACCCTAATATAAAGAGCGTTTTATACACTCGAGTTCTTTAAGCACACATACCGGAGCACGAAGGAGTGAGAAGTAGTACAATTGGAGTCTATGAAGAACCGATTTCACGAGAGTAACCCGACCACCTAATAACACCATTCTAGCTTTCTAGTTCAAGAGGCATTTTTTAATCTTCTCAATAAGCAGGTCCCATGAATTTCCTTTGTTCATTTTACCATCAACCGGGATGCCAAGATAAATAAAAGGTAGATTTTAGTAAGGCATCCAAAATGACTCGACATGCTTTACACTTCATTCATAGAAACACCAATACCATACCCAATAATTGACTCTTATGAAAACTGATTTTTAGGCCAGAATTAGTTCAAAATATTTGAGTAAATTCATGAGACTTACCACATTCGCACCATTCCAATCTCCGAAGAAAATTGAATCATCCGCGTAGTGCAGGTGTGAGACAATAACCTTGTCTTTTCTAATTTCAAGTCCTTTAAATAACCCATTCTGGACATCAGCTTTTGTACTCATATTTAATCCCTCTGCGGCTAGTATGAAAAGGAATGGGAAAGGGGGTCCCATTGCCTAACCCCATTCCTAACATGAACTCACGTGTAGGTGACGCATTAATTATGATCGAGATTGAGGCTGACTTCAAACATGACATAATCCATCGTCTCCATTTCACCCCGAACCCCATACATGGGATTATGTCGGTCAAGTAGTCCCAACATAGGTTACCAAACACCTTTTCAAAATCTACCCTAAAAATAACCCCTTTCCATTTTTTACTTATAAGGTATCTTTTACAAAGGCGCTTCGTTCTCCACCTATTAGCTTATGCATCACCTTCCTAAGTCGGTTGGAGTGCCTTAGTAATGATCTTGTAATAGCTACATATAAGGCTTATTGGTCTATACTCACCAAATCCCATCGGGTCACCATTTTAATATACTAAGATGATAAACGAAGCATTGCACCCTCTTCAGAATTCGCAGTAAGTCTAAAACCATGATATCGCTGCCATTGAATCCTCTTTAATAATATTCCAGTACTTTCTAAAAAACCCCAAGTTGAAACCATCAGGTCCGGGAGCGTTCGAACAACCACAATCATTCAAGGCATCCCGGATTTCCACTGACTTTGATTCCTCTACAGATATCCGAGGATATTGCATATACACTAGACTTGGCCCATAATTAGAACCTTTCTTGAAAATGTTCAAAAAATGATCACAAGCTATTTTTTTAATTATCTGCGGATCCTCACACCATATGCCATCAACATTTACACCAATGTTTCAATTTATTGTATTTTCTCTTCATTGCAAATACTTAGAACTTTCTTCGCTTTCAATTATCCATCGAACCTTTGCCTTATGTTTATACATACAAGATTTCATTCTTTCTTTTTCAATCCCACATTTTCTATATTCCAACCATATTTCCCGGTCACTATTATGATAATGATAACGACCCCTTCTGCTTTTTGCTCAAACTTCTTTACCATTAGCTTTAGAACGGACCGTTTTATTTATGCAGTGTCGTTAAGTCGCAAGACGTCAGAATTAGCTATCAGAATAGGGGCAATAGTTTTAATTAAATATTTAGCGGGGCCTAAATCATACTACTCCTTATTATAGTAAGTAAAGGAAGTATGATCTAGGGTCGAATTTTTAAGAAGTCAGCAGAATCGAACCTATTAGCTTAGGATATTCCTAAAGTTGAGGAGTAGTTGTAAATTACCTAATTTTGAGTTTTCTAGTTTATAAGATAAAATAAAGTAAATGCGATAAAATTTGTAATTCAGATAAAGTTAAAGCAAGTGCATAATATGATTTTGTTAGTTACTTTGCCGAGATTATGGAATGCTAGCTCATGAATAGGTAGTGACTTTGTATTTATTACGTTGGTCCTACCGCCCCTGTCAAAAGACATGTCACTGGGTAATGCGTTAGGCTTGAAGATTCTGAATAGACAGCAACATCCCAAACCCCCGATGCCTGTGCAACTTGACTACATGCATACACGTTCAGACGGCTCATCCAATTGAGCGACTCAGTTAGGTGACGTGTTAATGTTCCAAAAGGTCTAAACTTTCTTAAGCATAATGAAGTACAAATTATTCCATATCCGAGAGACGTGATGTGTGTCGAAGCTTTTGTTAATGATTAGTTTTAAAAGATAATTAAGCCCTTAAAAAGAGTTTAACCATAAAGAAAACCATGGCCAAGTCGGTGCGACTTCCATGAACACGTTCGGTTATCCTAACGGTCCAATCCTTTATGAGTTTAAACAAAAAGTTCCTTAATTAACTGTGAATCCCTCAAGCGGGGTGTAATGCTTGAGACCTCGTTATGGTGAAGTGTACTAATCAGCACTGACCGGGTTCCATGGCCTTACTTAGCAGAGGTACAGATTACAACAACCGTTGTGCTTCAGCATGCACGTACGAAGTTTATATGCTTGGTGACTACACTAGCATGGTCTAGGACCGACAATGTACTTTGTGCCTAGTTAGATGTTTCACTATGAAAGAGTCCTCAGTCGGAATACCAAGCTCGGTGGACTTCCTACAACCGGTGTGCCTCAATCAAGCATACGTTGTATCCGATAGAATTCTCTTACCAAGGGGTGACACAGATAGTGTACTCTGAATCGGGGTTCGCAACTTCCCAATAACATAGCCAATAACTACATTCTATTAGTTGGAAAAGCGATTGAGTTTAAAGCATAATCGGAAAGCATCTCAACAACATACACAAACCATAATATTATTTTGGCATTATAACTAACTACTTCACAACATACACTAAAGATAACTACTCGCTAATCATGGTAACAATATCATAGATCATAATAATGGAAGACATTATATAAAGATAAAGGATAGAAGTACCAGTAGATTAAACGAGTTTCGAAAATACAAAAGTGATAACTTCAAACTCCAGACCGCTCTTAATACAATCTTCGGCGTTCTTCTCCGGGTACTAATTTTCCCGCTCGGAGTCGAAAACCTTGAGAGTATGACTAATTATTGTAGAAAGAGATAAATAAGTGAATTGAAGAGTGTAGAAAATGAGATGACAAATGCCCCTTAAATAGAAATGGTTTTGGCTGGAAAGGGCTGGCAGGCCGGCGTGACAAGCCGGCGCCACATGCCGGTGCCCATGCCTAGTGCCTGGCAAGCCGTTTGCATAGCCCGTTTCACGTGCCCGGTGTTGGGTGATCTAGCAAGCCGGTGCCACATTAGAAAGCCGGCCTGGCAAGCCGTTGTGGTAGGCCAGTGCTGGTGCTGTTTTGCTTGGATTGTCTTGATCGCTCCCGGGATCGTAACTTGGTTTCTGGGGTCGTAACTTGTCTTTCACCATTTTCGCTCTAGAATCTTCGTTTTAGTTCCGTTTCACTTAATTCTTTTTGCATCGCCTTTGTAATTACTTAATCTAAAAAATTAACCAACAAAGCGATTATTTTGTCGATAAAGTTTGGATTTATTATTTTTTTGCCTTAATACCGAGTAAAAATGTTACTTTTTAGCTGATATCAATGTTGTATTTCTTTGTCAAGGTGACGAAGCTTAATGTGACCAAGTTATCACAAAAAAAACCAAATATTGTGAATGATTCAAACCAAAAACATTCTTTGTGAATGATTCAAACCAAAACACCACCAGTTTTAACATATTCGATGAGACCAAATATTGTGCATGTCAACTCGATATCATAAAAATAAAATCTAGAATGTTTCACTGAATGAATTCTTCATGAAAATTGTTTGTAACCACATACCCAATTCTCACCAATTGTCATTATAACCTGAAACATTATATAGATTTCGAATTTGAATTATGAAGAAAATGCTGACTTTTCCCCCAGTCTTTGACTCGCGATTTCGAGCTAAAATCCAAGAGTTAGAATCTGAAACTAATTTGTAGATATATTCACGATATGAATCCTAACAGATTTGTGTTTTTACTTTTCATCGTATGTTTATATTTGAGAGATGCATCTACCATATGCACTTAAATTTGAAAGAAAAATGATGTTATTGTTAACAAGTCCATACAGATCGATACTAACATGAGTGCTTTAATTATTTTGTGTAATTTTTATGATGTTATTATTGCGGAATGAGTTAAATTTGTCGCAGATTGAATTCAATCTGTTGACAGATTGAGATGTGGTCAGTTCATTCCATAGGCAGAGTGAACTTAATGTGATGAGATCATGGCTAAACAATAATGAGAGTATGATTGTCACCCTTCACGGTATGACTTAAATGAACATAAACCTTCACGGTTTGTTTATTATTCTCACAAATAAAATTATATATTTCTAAAAACTAATTATCAAAAACATTCACGAAACCATATATATAGGCCAACAAAATAAATAAAAACAAATAACTAGAATGCATAAAAGCGGAAAATCAAATTTTATCCACTTTTTAACTTTTGACTCCTTCCTGGCTGCACCACTCTTCAGCCATATTCTTTGTGCCAATTGCAAGAACCAAGCCCAACCCATGTTGCACAGTTTGGGCAAATTGGGCCAAGTGAGCCCACAAACAATCCTGAAGTTGATTTTTCCAATTCTGCATCATTCTCCCGTTCTTCAAAATGACTTGTCCTGGAGTCTATAACATCGCCACTAACACTAGTAAATTGTGATAAATCGACAATATTAAAAGTATTTTAAACGTTGGAATGACCTAGAGAGTTCATTATATGCATAGACGTTAATTTTTCCTATCTCGTGAAGAGGAACATCAGTTTCCTCTTCTTCTTCCTCTTCCTCATTGTCGGTATCATAAATTGGGACAGCGTCTTCAACCACACAAGGTTCAGGAACGTACACTATATTAAAAACTTGATCAACCGAATCAACAAAGCCATCCGCTTAAGCCTCTCATGAAAATTCAGGATTTTCAGGCTTCATCTCTATATTAAGCAAGAAATTTTTCATGCCTTTCAACTCTTAAATCTTTCGATTCAGTGTCTCGTTCTCAGCTTGTCTAGCCATGCGTGAGCAATGATTCCAAATAATGTAATGGGGTCATGGCTAAACAACAATGATAGTACGATTGTTAAATGAACATAAACCTTCACGGTTTGATTATTATTCTCACAAATATATGTATAAAATTCAAAAAACTAAATCTCATAAACATCCAGGACACTAAATATATAGGCTAACAAAATAAATGGAAACAAATAACTAGAATGCATAAAAATAGGAAATCAAATTTGATCCACTTTCAGACTTTTGATTCCTTCCTGGCTACACCACTCTTCAGCCATATTCTTTATGCCAGTTGCAATCGAAAGAACCAAGCCCATCCCATGTTGCACAGGTTTGGGCCAATTCGGCTAAGTGAGCCCACAAATAATCCTGAAGTTGATTCCTCCCATTCTACATAAGAACTTAGTCTCGAGTTCTATGAGTTCTCTCCCTACCTAAGTTCTATTTGGATTTCTACCCCGTGTGTTTGTGGTGAGGATCTAATGAGAACTTTAATTTGGGAAGAACACTGAGATCTCCATTTTTTGTAACGACTCGACCTCGTTATACCAAAAATACACCTAAATTTTTTTTTGGGTCAGTATATCTGGACAGCGTCCAGTACTGAAGACTTGGACGACGCCCAAACAATTGGGACGACGTCCCAATTGTGACGACCCGGGAATTCCCGACTAAATTTAAACTTAATCTTTATTTGATTTCGACACGATACGCAAAGTTTGTAATACTGAGTCTCAAAAACTTTGAACTATTATCATGTATGCAATTACCTTTTGACTGCTCTCGACGATTCACGAACCATTAATCGTAAATAGAATAATTAAGTTATTATGAAAATATCTAAATGTATATGTTACTATAAATATATATATATATAAATATATAAATATCAACTATTTAGTAAAAGTCATCGCATAAAATAATATTACATAAATCATACATAATATTATATTAAATTACAAATTTGAATATAATTAAGATATTAATATTATTACCATTAAAATTCATTTTTTTATTGATAATCCTAATATTAATATTTGTATTAGTACTTCTAAAATAAAATATATGAAAGATCTAAGTTGTGTTATTATCAATAATAATATTAAAATTAATATAACCAGTATTATTGTTTGTATCATTAATAAGATTATTATTATCATTATTATTAATTATATGTATTACAATTTGCATTATTGTTGATATTAACATTTTTATTATCTAATATTACTAGAGTATTTATTAATAACTTTATTATCACATAATTAATAATAATAACATATTTATACATGTAATTACCAGATTAGGAATTTTATATATATGTAAACAGATTTATATAAATAAAATTATATACAGATGTAGATATGGGTATACATATACGGATAAGATATACAAATATAAATACTGATATATAGTACGTGTGATGTGTATTATTTTATATCACCATCAGACTTCCTTTTATTTGTTTCTATCTACCGAGTTTGTTAAATCCGTGATACCAGAGACAAATAACCATTCGATTCTTCAATTATTAATATCGAGTTCTAATCTTCATTTTAGGAGCGATTTAAGACATAATTCGAGTTCTAATCTTCGTTTAAAACATTTGGGATTTTGATGTTGAAGTTTGGAATTTTTTTGTGTTCTTCGACGACAACAGCAAGTCTGTTGTTTCATCTATTTTTTTATTTATTTTTTTCTATGAAAACAATCAAATATCAATGATTATTTATATTCCTAACGAGTAATCTGAATAAGATTTATTAACTGATACGTAATTGAATGAATTTGTGGTCGACTGGTTATTTGATATGCAGAAGAAGGAGATTAACAGAAAACGAGTTAAATAATTATTCCATTCGTATAATTACAGAAAAACAAACATGGTTCGATGGTCTTGAGTGTTTTCGGGTGGGCGTGAGGTCTCGGGTTCGATTCTGACTTGGTGCAATTCTTTTTAATATGGCTCATTTGATAAGGTAGCCTATTTCTTTTATTTGTTATTACTATTATTATTTTCATTTTTATTAATGTTATTATTACGATTATGATTATTATTATTTTTGTTAATATTATGATTATAATTATTATCACATTTATATTTATAAGTATTATAAATGATATTAGTGTTAGGATTATAATTACCATGATTATTAATAATATCATAATCATTATTATTATTATTATTATTATTATTATTATTATTATTATTATTATTATTATTATTATTATTATTATTATTATTATTATTATTATTATTATTGCTATAAGTATTATTAATATAATATGATTGATTATTGTTAAATTGTATCATTTATGAAATATAGATATTGTTACTAATGTATGTATTAATATTATTATTATTAGGATTATTATTATTATTATGGAATAAAATACAAGTTATCATTTTTCTCATTAATATTAGTACTAGTATCACTTTTGTAACTTTTATTATTATTATTATTATTATTATTATTATTATTATTATTATTATTATTATTATTATTATTATTATTATTATTATTATTATTATTATTATTATTATTATTATTATTATTATTATTATTATTAAACAAGGGTATCATTATTAACAATATCTTTATTAATATTATCATTTTTAACAAAGTTATTATTATTATTATTATTAGTAAATCATTAATATTATAACTACCATAAACAGTAAAATTAATATTGTTACAAGTACTATTATTAATATCATTGTTATTATCACTAATAGGGTTATTATTAACATATGTATATTATTAATGTTATTATCATTATTTATTTTTACTAATATTAATTTAGTATAATAGAACTACTGTTTGATAAACAAATTAAATACCTACATAAATATATAAATTTAACACATATAACATAACAAAATTTAATATTTTTATATATATAGAAAATGAACATATAAAACATATATATATATATATATATATATATATATATATATATATATATATATATATATATATATATATATATATATATATATATATATATATATATATATATATATATATATTATTAACATATAAAAAAAATGATATAACTAATACATTTATATATATAAGTGTTCAATTACAACTATGAATATTAATAAATATATAAATGATATAGGTTCGTGAATCCGAGGCCAACCCCGCATTGTTCAGTTGTTCAATATCGTCATATGTATTTTTACTACAAAATACAGTATTGTGAGTTTCATTTGCTCACTTTTTAAATGTTTTTGCAATATATATTTTTGGGACTGAGAATACATGCGCTGCTTTTATAAATGTTTTACGCAATAGACACAAGTACTTAAAATTACATTCTATGGTTGGATTATTAAACCGAATATCGCCCTTCAAGTCTGGTAACCTAAGAATTTAGGGAAATGGCCCCTGATTGACACGAATCCTAAAGATAGATCAATGGACCTTGACAAGTCCCATTCGGGGTACGAATGCTTTAGTACTTCAAGATTATTATATAGATGAGAGGTTCTGTTTTGGGGATATTCTATGCATTAAGTTAACGTACTTTACCAGGTGTTCAATCCATATGAATGATTTTTATCTCTATGCAGTTTGCGAAATGCCTGATATGAGAATGATGTTTATAAAAATATGAAATATTGTGGTCTATTAAAATGATGAAAATGAATGCTTATGATAAACTAATGAACTCACCAACCTTTTGGTTGACACTTGAAAGCATGTTTATTCTCAGGTATGAAATAAATCTTCCGTTGTGCATTTGCTCGTATTAGAGATATTACTTGGAGTCAATCATGAAATATTTCAAAAGACGTTGCATTCGAGTCGTCGAGTTCATTAAGATTATTATTAAAGTCAAATATAGTTGGATATATTATGAAATGGTATGCATGCCTGTCAACTTTAGATGAAATGAAAGTTTATCTTTCAAAAACGAATGCAATGTTTGTAAAATGTATCATATAGAGGTCAATACCTCGCGAGGTAACCAAATGTAATGTATTCGTCCTGATGGATTAGGACGGGTCATGAAAGTTGGTATCAGAGCGGTGGTCTTAGCGAACCAGGTCTGCATTAGTGTGTATAACTGATAAGTTGTTAGGATGCATTAGTGAGTCTGGACTTCGACCGTGTCTGCATGTCAAAAGTTTTGCTTATCATTAGTGACGAAAATTATTTGCTTATCATCCTTAAAGTCTAGACACATCTTACTACCTCTATTGCATAGACAGTGTATA
Source organism: Rutidosis leptorrhynchoides (assembly GCF_046630445.1). NCBI lineage: Eukaryota > Viridiplantae > Streptophyta > Magnoliopsida > Asterales > Asteraceae > Rutidosis > Rutidosis leptorrhynchoides. Next base: position 114,677,564 of record NC_092341.1, on the reverse strand, counting down.
GATAAATTCATATCTTAGCGTATCTGTTATTGTTACCTTTGCCTGCAACTTCTGTAGATTCCTCCGTAACATATGGGATTTTAGTATTATATATGCATATGTAAATTATGTATTGCAGGGTACTAATCTACATCCTATAATCTATTTCTTATCGAAAATCCTTCATCTGATCGTACAAGATGAATCCCTCAACCAGTTCGAATTCCTCAGATTTCGATAGCTATTCCGATAGTTATTCCGACAGCTATTCTGACATGGATATTCACCTAAGCTCTGAAAGCAGTGTAAATTGTATTGACCCGGAAAATTTCAACTAATTTTAAACCAAACTCTCTATATGATATTATATTTTTGACACGATGAGCAAAGTCTGTAATTTTGAAATATCAAAAACTTTGAACTATGTTCATATAATCAATTACCCTTTGACTGTGTTCGACGATTCACGAACAATTAATTGTAAATAGATATGTGTGTATATATATACATATATATATATATATATATATATATATATATATATATATATATATATATATATATATATATATATATATATATATATATATATATATATAAATGGTAATTGAAAATATAATTAGAAATATTATATGTTATTGCTATTAAAATTTAATTGTGTAAAATAAAAATAAAAATAGGATATTATAATAATTATTATTTAAAATATATCTATATATATAAATAAAGTACATTAAAAATAAATATTAAATGATTGTAATCCTCATTTGATGTCCCGATTGATATTGAGTAAGTTAATTTCAAACTTATATGATTTTAAAATAAACGGCGACCCAAAAATGAGCTAGATAAATTTTAGGCTTATTAAAAATATATTCAGGAGCTAATTAATAAATTTCAACAATTTTTATATTTTACCCAGGATGGGGAGTGACAGGGAGTTATGTTTTTATTTAATAACTTTTAAATAGTTAACGATCGAATCTTATACCATAATGACCAAAATAAATAAATATATTTTTCTGAAGAATTTATTTGTAAACTGTTTAACAATGGAGCACGAAATACCAAAGCCGTGAAAACCGTTAATAAGTGGCTGCTACCAATTAAGCATGTGGGAAGTTAAAATATATATTAATATTTCTTTTTCTAATATAAAGACACCACACTTGTTGCCCATTTCATTTCCCACTCATTTCGTCTCTCAATCAACAACAAATCATTGATTACTTTTTCTTTCATAAAGTTTCAAATTTTTAGAATTTAGTTCGGAGGGAGTATGTACATAACCATAAGATATAGATATTTTATCACCTTTTGACTTCTCATTCATGACTAACATACACACCCACCACCCTTAAACCATATAGTCTCTATTTCAATAATCAACCACTTCCTTTTTATTTCAATCAATCCCCACACAAGTTTTGTTTTACTCCTTGATTGGTACTAATCTGTTTCCTTGTCTAAATCCCATACTCCTATCTCTTTTTACTTTCTGTTTTATGTCACTTTTCATTTATCTTATTCTCTATTCTATATACTGTTCTCTTCATGATTCATGAAGCAATAATATATTATTATTATTATACTTAATAATTATTATTCTATAACTAGACTTATTATATATATACACATCTTATGCATATACTTGCAATCCATGATTATACTCTCCTGCCCTCTTCTTCCTCCTTCTTCATCGTAACCTTTATCACCACCAAGACCACAACCGTCGAGCCACCTTCGAACACCTTCATCTAAACCATCACCACATAATCGTTGTCTTTAATACTAACTTTCGATTTAAAAACCCTCCCAAGAACAACCTACAACTAATACTTCTATTTCCTTGCCTTACTCGATCAAACCCACAACAAACCACTTTTGAGCACCATGAAAACCACATCATCACCATATTTATTTTACCTACTACACCATCATCACTATTCCTGTTCGAACAAGATTAAAACCAAAACCCTTTCGCTGTTTTGCTTCTACTTGATCATGTATGATTCCACTGTTCGAACAACAACCTTTATTATGGATATCTAAATTGGGTTTGACCCTTGATTAGTAGTGATTGTTGCTACTCCTGGTCGACCAATACAACCATCGATATTTCATTAAACTACCATCAAACCTGCACATCTTCGAACTCTATTACAATCTGGTTGTTACTGATTTATGGTGCAAATGCCACCTTGCTACAGTCTATTGCTATCTGTTTCTCTCTCGTAAACCACCATCAACAACCACCTTAAACCAACCTCTACAACCTACGTCAATATTCTGTGTAAAATCATCATTTACAACCACCAATCTCCATCACCAAACCTCCACCAAAGGCTGCTATTGTTGATGTTATACCTGCTATGGTTACGGTATTAAACCACCCAAAACAACCCCACTTATAGTTAACTCCTACTTGCTAATCATTCGTTATTATCTGCCTTGTTTATCTCTGTTGCTGTTTCCACCGACGCCATGGACTCATGTTTTTTTTTCTCTTTCCTTCCTTGTGGCCGACAACTGCTATACCCCAAAACCCAAATTGGACGTAAATTGACAAGGCTTTATATTTTTGTGGGACCAAACCCTAATACCCACTTGATTATTTTTTTTGAGATGTGTCATTTTTTTTATTGGAACTCCTTTTTTAGTCAATTAACAAAAACATAACTCGGATAAGTTAGATTGATTTGTTATTAGGCTTACTAGGTGGGCTTATAATTAAATTAGGTTGGGCCGAGATGACCCAATTCTCAACTGGGTCGAAGTGTCGATGATGATAGAGTGAGACGATGACAGTTTGATTGATGACGAGATTAATAAATATTATAGATGATTATTTGATATACAATGATTAATCGATGATGATAATGACCGTAGGATGTTGATGGTATGATGATCGTGATGATAATCACAATGATGTTACAACAGTAGCCATGATGATGTTATGATCATATTGATGGTTAAGATGCTAGTTGTTTATGATAGTGTCATGATATGATGATGATAGATATGATAGGCGAATAACGATTATGATAATGATGTACGTGATAATGAAATGAGGTTATTGGAAGATGATATATACGATATTGATAATGATGATAATGATCAAATTATGACATCGTGGTGATGTTGTTATGATGATGTCATATGAAAAGATACTGGTAATCTAAGAAAGAAGATGATCATGATAATCGAAGTTGTTAGATGATAATTATGATGATATACGTTAAATAAAGAAGAAGAAGAAACAGTACGGGCTATATCGTTATTAGATGGGTTTAATTCCAGAAAAACGGAGATGGTACAATGGTTAAGGGTGTTTGCATTAGGCAAGAGGTTGCGGGTTCGAATCCCGTCGTGAGCTGTTTAATTTTTGTAGCCTATTTTGAGGTAGTTACTTATCATTATTATTATTATTATCTTTATTATTATTGTTATTATTAGTATTATTAATTATTATTGTTAAGGTTATCATTTAGGTAGTATTATTATAGTTATCTTAGCAAGATTAATAAATGAGGTATTAATAAGATTCATAGAAGTACTATTATTATCATTAACAACATTATCATTATTATTATTATTATTATTATTATTATTATTATTATTATTATTATTATTATTATTATTATTATGAATAAAAAGATTTTAGATACACATATTATTATGAAAATGGTTAAAATCACAATTTAGTTACAACTTAAATGAATTATTAATAAAATTATTAGTGTTATCATTAAAATTATTATTTTCATTGTTGAACCTAATTATTATTATTATCACTATTTTAGTATATTTATGATTATTAGCTTAACAGACAAATGATAGGTATTTAAAAATATATTTATTATAAATATCATAACAATACTACATACTGTATTTTAATATAAAATGTTATTATCTAAAATATTCATCAAGCTACATATAGGATAAAAATATATTTTAATATATTATAGATAATAATATAAACACATATAAATATAAATATTAATACATTGTATATATAACATTAGGTTATAATTTATACTAAGATATTATAATAACACTAGTAAGTATATACAAATTTACTCGATTACCAATATATGTGTTAATATGTATATACATAATATAGGTTCGTGAATCCGAGACCAACCCTGCATTTGTTCAATATCGTTATATGTATTTTTACTACAAAATACAATAGGTGAGTTCATTTGATTCCCTTTTACTCTTTACATTTTTGGGACTGAGAATACATGCGCTGTTTTTACAACTGCTTTATTAAATGTTTTTGAAATATATTTTGAACTGCGAATACATGAAATGCTTTTATAAATGTTTGACGAGATAGACACAAGCAAAACATTCCTCGAATGAATTATTATGCAGATAGAAGTTCTGCGGATTATTGTTGAATTATGTGGATATGATAATTGCCACCATTGAATTATGTGGACATGATAATTACCATCATTGAATTATGTGGACATGATAATTGCCACCATTGAATTATGTGGACATGATAATTGCCACCAATTGATGTGAATGTTATGTATCGAGAGAATGATTTTATACACAGGTTATGTGTATTATATTTTGTACACGAGATATGTGTACAGTTACTAAGATTTATGAAAAATGATTTCGTACACGAAAAAGGTGTAATGTATTTAAAAGATATCGCATGTACATTACAGGTGGGTATAGGATTCGGGCCCATTTGTACCATGCAGGATTTAAATTTTGTTGTCTATCAAAATGATGAATTTTATTGCTTTATGATAAACCTATGAACTCACCAACCTTTTGGTTGACATTTGAAAGCATGTTTTTTCTCAGGTATGAAAGAAATCTTCCGCTGTGCATTTGCTCATTTTAAAGATATTACATGGAGTCACTCATGGCATATAGAGTCCGTTCATTGCAATCGTACCATATGTTATTGTGTTCGTTCAGGAAGAATTTTGGACGGGGTATGACATAAATGAAATGAATCAACCAATCAGTCATCCCCAATTCATCTGATGGGTTCGTAGCCTCCTCAATCATTGGAGACAAGAAGAAGGCAATCCTTTCCATCCACCACATTGCCCTCTTGATGAAGAACCTGAAGCACTTACCGGCGAACCTGTCCGAAACACCATTTTCTCTCTCATTTCCAGGGTATCTCGTCACGATTATATACTATGCCAAATTCTAGATCATATTTATCCGCTCGTCCGAACCGACAATCACCCCGGTGTAATAGAAGAAGTCAACGAGCTTCGCGCTCGGGTAGTGGCTTTGGAGAATATGGTGCAAAGGTTACAAACACCAGCAGCAGCACCAGCAGCATAACCAGTATCACCACCACCAACAACAACCGCATCGCAAACCTCAACTTCACAATCTGTCGCATGAACATCAACGTCATACGCACCATAGATACCAAGGAGTACCAACAACAATGAACGATGAAGTATTAATTCATAACTTCATTGAAGAAATATTCTGCGAAAAAATATGTGGTTTCTAAAAGTTTTAGAGATTACTTATTCTAGCTCAAACCAAAAAGCGAATGAGATTAATATCATGTTAACTCATTAAATCCATGATTACATCTAAAGAAAATATATATGTATATATATTTTTTCATAATGATTGTAATTAAAAATTCTTTTGTACAAACTGTTAATGATGAAAATATTTTAACGGGTAGGTAATACCCGAGGAATATTTAGATTTCACATTAATAAGTTACACTGTACATTCTTCGAATCAGATTCAATAGTCATTTACTATCATACTTACATCCACTGATATACATATCTGTTCACCACAGAATAACCATATTCATCCAATTTCATATTGGGATTTTGATTTATCAGAATCCAACAAGTGGCATAATGAAGAAAACATTTGACAAAATAAAATTTGTTAGAAACAAAAAAATTAACTATGCGAAATTTTGTTAAGAATCCACGCTAACTGTTCCTAGCTAACTGATTACATTTTATTTATCGCAATTTAATTATCGCAATTTACATTCTTGCAATTTTATTTATCGTCATTTAATTTCTGTTATTTACTTTACGCACTTTATTTATCGTTATTTAATTTCTGTTATTTATTTTACGCACTTTAAATATTGGGACACGTATACAAGGTTTTGACATATCATATCGACGCATTTATATATATTATTTGGAATAACCATAGACACTCTATATGCAGTAATGAACGAGTTCTCTAAACAGGGTTGAGGTGGATGCTACAATAATATATTTAATTTGAGTTGTGATCGAGTCTGAGACATGTACACGGGTCACGATACGTATTAATTAATTCAAATATTATATATTAAACTATATATGAATTATTGGACTGTTACTGTGGACTATCGACTGTGGACTAATAGCATTGGACAATTAAAATGAATTAAAATATTGATTATAACATATGAAACTAAACATTTCTTCAAGTTTGCCACTTGATTTCATCTTAAATCTCATTTGTATCTTGACAATTACAATCTGCATTCAAACCTGTCATAATTCCTAAAAATACCTCAATCGAGAGGATGAACCAACCGCACTTCATCTACGGAAGAAAAGATTTACGCATATAGTTATGTACATGAAAAAAAAATACTCTGAATCTGATTAAACGTTTAATACATATCTGTGCTAGCTCCTTTGGCGTTGTTATTACCAAAGATAACCTTACAATCCCTTTCTAAAGTAGCCAATTTTGTCACAGCTTCAGCAAGTCAACTTCGACTTTTCGTTCGGAACAACCTTATCATCAACTTGATATATATGCGTGCTCTTTTATTGTTACCGAGAAACCTTTTATATTCCACCATATTACCATCAGCGTTTAATTAACTAAAAATACAATTCTCTTGAAACCACCTTGGATTGATAACCGATGATTCATATATTGTAGCATTAAATGCAGAGGAAACAGAAAAATTGTAGATGGTTTAAACGGCCAAAAGTTTGATGATAAAGAAGGGAGTGTTAGGAACGCTCGATAGAAAATTTGGTATTGAAAAACAGATTGAGCAAACCATGACGGAGACCAAGGACAAATACAAGGACCATACCCTATATTTAAAGAATCCATGTAATTCTGGATCCGTTTAAATCTTTAGAGAATATCTTGCTCCGAAGTCATGTTAAAATCTTGCGGAAAATTTTTTTTCTTCATCAACCTTCGAACTTGAAAATTTCAAAATATCATCATAAATATCTTCGATATTTCTGAGGATATTTTCATAAATATTCTCGCCCGAAATTATATACCTCTTCATGCTTCCTATGTTTCATTATATTGGAAACTTCTGTAAAATCTAAGTTTAATTTATGAATGAATTCTGGAGAAATGTAAAGAAATTGATGCATGAATTAGTATAATATAATGACACTTAATCAACGTGATTATATTACAGTAAGTCATGCTGAGTTTCTAATGGGACATGATGATTCACAGATCATAACGTCATCATGTGCCATGTTACATGACTCTTTCATTCTGCTAAACTTCTGAACATATCAAGAAAGTATATTCTTGATAGTTCTATTCTCAAGGATTCTGACAATTTGACAAATCAAATCGTACGATTACATTCTTTCTTGGTTAGAACATTAAGTTCATTCGAAAACTCCGTACTTACGAATTCTGGACCGTTGCTCGCTTTACTAGAGGTCGAGAGGATAATAAAAAGGCAAAGAGCTCCAAAATATAAGAGAAAATATAAAGCCAATAACCACACGGAGGTTACAAACCATGGATATTAATATGAATAGCAATATAAGGACAAGGTAGAATTAAGAATAGTATCACCCCAAGGTAATAGTAGAAGTAAACAGATTTTTCTGGTGGAAAGATTGAAAAGAGGGAAGATAAAAATGATAATTAGAAAGAAATCAAGGATTAGAACGGAATTAAGTATTTTCACAATCTTTTGGATGTATGAACTAAGAAATAAAGTATAGAAATGGTGAAAATAATGGAGCGGAAGAGTTTAATTTATAATGGAAATATCAGACAGAGTAATCAAGGCAGATCCCCGTATTTAATTATAGAGATCTTAATTTCTTTATTCGTCGAAGAATCAAATCTTTTAGATTTCGAAAATTTTCTTTAAATCCCTTGAATTCCGGAATTCAACTAAGACAACGTCAAAAGTTAAGACGAAACTTTATTTATTCATTTCACTCTTTTGTGATAGCTTCATTTATACTCTCCGCGTAATCAAATTGTTTTATCTATATTAATCAATAATGATAAAACTCTATTCATCAACTCATATGCGTCATGAAAACATTTTTATTGTTAAACATGACGACCACACTCAAATTTCGAGACGAAATTTCTTTAACGGGTAGGTACTGTGACGACCCGGGAATTTCCGACTAAATTTAAACTTAATCTTTATTTGATTTCGACACGATACGCAAAGTCTGTAATACTGAGTCTCAAAAACTTTGAACTATTATCATGTATGCAATTACCTTTTGACTGCTCTCGATGATTCACAAACCATTAATCGTAAATAGAATAATTAAGTTATTATGAAAATATCTAAATATATATGTTACTATAAATATATATATAAATATATAAATATCAACTATTTAGTAAAAGTCATCGTATAAAATAATATTACATAAATCATACATAATATTATATTAAATTACAAATTTGAATATAATTAAGATATTAATATTATTACCATTAAAATTCATTTTTTTATTGATAATCCTAATATTAATATTTGTATTAGTACTTCTAAAATAAAATATATGTAAGATCTAAGTTGTGTTATTATCAATAATAATATTAAAATTAATATAACCAGTATTATTGTTTGTATCATTAATAAGATTATTATTATCATTATTATTAATTAAATGTATTAAAATTTGCATTATTGTTGACTATTTATCATTATTATCTAATATTACTAGACTATTTATTAATAACTTTATTATCGCATAATTAATAATAATAACATATTTATACATGTAATTACCAGATTAGGAATTTTATATATATGTAAACAGATTTATATAAATAAAATTATATATAGATGTATATATGGGTATACATATACGGATAAGATATACAAATATAAATACTGATATATAGTACGCGTGATGTGCATTATTTTATATCACCATCAGACTTTCTTTTATTTGTTTCTATCTACTGAGTTTGTTAAATCCGTGATACCAGAGACAAATAACCATTCGATTCTTCAATTATTAATATCAATTCTCAACCAAACCATATCATACGATCCACTTCTGTGAATTATTAAAGAAATCAGATTCTTGTTATTTATTCATTTATTTTTTTCTCTTTTCTTGTACCTATCTGTGTTGAAGGACGACCCACGCAACTCCAGTATAATTCAATCAGCTTCTATTAACGAATCATTCGATTCATCTTTCCCATTATCAATTATCGATTAGTAATTTCTGCTGTATGAAATATTAAACAGAAAAATAATAAACAAACTGCTGTTCAACCGCTGTTCTTGATTCATTTTGTCAAAAGCTAGAATACGAATCAAAAATTAAAATCTGTTAATGCAGTCCTATTAGGAACCCTTCAAACAAACTTCTGGTAAAATCCTAACTTCCAATTAATTCTATCGAATTTTAATTCTTGAGTCAAAGTTTTTATTTCAAAAAGTCAAACAATATCCTACAATCAAATTAAAGTTGTCAGGGTTGTTGCTGTTGAAATTGATGATGGAGAAAGGTTTTAGGAGCGATTTAAGACATAATTCGAGTTCTAATCTTCGTTTAAAACGTTCGGGATTTTGATGTTGAAGTTTGGAATTTTTTTATGTTCTTCGACGACAACAGCAGGTCTGTTGTTTCATCTATTTTTTATTTTTATTTTTTTTCTATGAAAATAATCAAATATCAATGATTATTTATATTCCTAATGAGTAATCTGAATAAGATTTATTAACTGATACGTAATTGAATGAATTTGTGGTCGATTGGTTATTTGATATGCAGAAGAAGGAGATTAACAGAAAATGAGTTAAATAATTATTCCATTCATATAATTATAGAAAAACAAACATGGTTCGATGGTCTTGAGTGTTTTCGGGTGGGCGTGAGGCCTCGGGTTCGTTTCTGACTTGGTGCAATTCTTTTTAATATGGCTCATTTGATAAGGTAGCCTATTTCTTTTATTTGTTATTACTATTATTATTTTCATTCTTATTAATGTTATTATTACGATTATGATTATTATTATTTTTGTTAATATTATGATTATAATTATTATCACATTTATATTTATAAGTATTATAAATGATATTAGTGTTAGGATTAGAATTACCATGATTATTAATAAAATCATAATCATTATCATTATTATTATTATTATTATTATTATTATTATTATTATTATTATTATTATTATTATTATTATTATTATTATTATTATTATTATTATTATTATTATTATTATTATTATTATTATTATTATTGCTATAAGTATTATTAATATAATATGATTAATTATTGTTAAATTGTATCATTTATGAAATATAGATATTGTTACTAATGTATGTATTAATAATATTATTATTAGGATTATTATTATTATTATGGAATAAAATACAAGTTATCATTTTTCTCATTAATATTAGTACTAGTATCACTTTTGTAACTTTTAGTATTATTATTATTATTATTATTATTATTATTATTATTATTATTATTATTATTATTATTATTATTATTATTATTATTATTATTATTATTATTATTATTATTATTATTATTATTATTATTATTATTATTATTATTATTATTATTATTATTATTATTATTATTATTAAACAAGGGTATCATTAGTAACAATATCTTTATTAATATTATCATTTTTAACAAAGTTATTATTATTATTATTAGTAAATCATTAATATTATAACTACCATAAACAGTAAAATTAATATTGTTACAAGTACTATTATTAATATCATTGTTATTATCACTAATAGGGTTATTATTAACATATGTATATTATTAATTTTATTATCATTATTTATTTTTACTAATATTAACTTAGTATAATAGAACTACTGTTTGATAAACAAATTAAATACCTACATAAATATATATATTTAACACATATAACATAACAAAATTTAATATTTTTATATATATACAAAATGAACATATAAAACATATATATATATATATATATATATATATATATATATATATATATATATATATATATATATATATATATATATATATATATATATTATTAACATAAAAAAATTGATATAACTAATACATTTCTATATATATAAGTGTTCAATTACAACTATGAATATTAATAAATATACAAATGATATAGGTTCGTGAATCCGAGGCCAACCCTGCATTGTTCAGTTGTTCAATATCGTCATATGTATTTTTACTACAAAATACAGTATTGTGAGTTTCATTTGCTCCCTTTTTAAATGCTTTTGCAATATATATTTTTGGGACTGAGAATACATGCGCTGCTTTTATAAATGTTTTACGCAATAGACACAAGTACTTAAAATTACATTCTATGGTTGGATTATTAAACCGAATATCGCCCTTCAAGTCTGGTAACCTAAGAATTTAGGGAAATGACCCCTGATTGACGCGAATCCTAAAGATAGATCTGGACCTTGACAAGTGCCATTCGGGGTACGAATGCTTTAGTACTTCGAGATTATTATACAGACAAGAGGTTCTATTTTGGGGATATTCTATGCATTAAGTTAACGTCGGTTACCAGGTATTCAATCCATATGAATGATTTTTATCTCTATGCAGTTTGCGAAATGCCTGAAATGATGTTTATGAAAATATGAAATCCTGTGGTCTATTAAAATGATGAAAATGAATGCTTATGATAAACTAATGAACGCACCAACCTTTTGGTTGACACTTGAAAGCATGTTTATTCTCAGGTATGAAAGAAATCTTCTGCTGTGCATTTGCTCGTATTAGAGATATTACTTGGAGTCAATCATGACATATTTCAAAAGATGTTGCATTCGAGTCGTCGAGTTCATCAAGATTATTATTAAAGTCAAATATAGTTGGATATATTATGAAATGGTATGCATGCCTGTCAACTTTAGATGAAATGAAAGTTTGCCTTTCAAAAACGAATGCAATGTTTGTAAAATGTATCATATAGAGGTCAATACCTCGCGATGTAACCAAATGTAATGTATTCATCCTGATGGATCAGGACTGGTCATGAAACCAATGAACTGTCAGGTTCTAATCTCGGGTTCCAAATTACACGAGCGGAAATCCCGCTTCCCGATACTTTCAAACGAAAACCTTTTCACAACATGTTATAATAAGTAAAACTAAGAGATTTCCATCATCAAAACAAGTTTTACAACACCGGGCCCACAACGTCCCGTTTTACGAATTTCGTTTAAAATACAAGTTTCGACCACAAGAGTTTAAATTCCAAACGACACCTAGAGCATGGTGTTTGGGGTTAAACTACCCACATCTTGGCCAAACTTCCAAAAGCTAACCCAAAAGCATCCTCTATCAAAATAAGCGGGAGACCACTAATCCAATCGAATACCTTTGCCTTTGTCTACGCCGGAGCCTAAAAAGGTAAACAACGAGAGGGTAAGCTAAAGCTTAGCGAGTGCAACAATTATACATACATATATATAACCCATCTAATTGCAATCACACCCACCAAATACCTCTTACGAAAATATAACTCAATAGCATGCCATCATACTCATAATGCTAATAACTCGTACATTAACACAACACCACATTAGCATATACTCAATACAATATATATATATATATATATATATATATATATATATATATATATATATATATATATATATATATATATATACCTATATATATAGCATGCTTATCCAACGTTCAACAACATAATATGGTTAACCATAATGCTATGGTGCTACCGGCACGTGGTTCACACCATACGCATTTGAGTCTCACTCTTTTATAGTGCTACCGGCACATGGTTCACACTTTAGCGCTACCGGCACGTGGTTCATGCCTCATTTTATAGTACTACCGGCACGTGGTTCACACTTGATGCTACCGGCACGTGGTTCACATCATAATACCCATCACATACATGTTATGGTACTACCGGCACGTGGTTCATACCATAACATTCAAAAATAAATACGTCATATACATGTACGCATAATTATTCCCCTCACCTTAAAGTCTTTGTGAGAGTTAACCGAGCTTGCAACCTTCAATATAACGTACCTATTACATTAGGCACATAATCAATCACACAATCGAATTGGTTAACCTACTCACTCACCAAACTAGCATCATTTTGACCCTTGGTGCAATTTCGACACATTTGCACATTTAACCCCAAGATTAGGTCAACTTCGCCAAAAACCCTAACGCTAGCCCATCATGGTCTTAATACACTTTATAATCACAAGTTTAGTGTGTTTTCATACCCATTCGACCCATTTCAAGGTCAACACACCCATTTGGGTCACCCATAACCCAAAAGACACCCACTAAAATTAACTACAAGTGTGCTAGTATTTACTAGGCCTTTAAGACCCATTTACACACTTTGACTTTTCAAAAACCCTAGGTTAGTCATCTTTGAGTCTTCATGACCCAAACTTACCCAAAAACCCCCCAAATCACTAACAAATGGGTTTTATACACATCACTAACCTAAACCATAACCCTTAAACAATTAATAGTAAGGAAATCAAGGTTAAGACTTACCAACACAATCACCACGTGTGAAGACCCGTCCTAATCCATCCGGACGAAGTCCATATCGATTATAAATGATTCACAACAGTTGATTACATCGCGAGGTACTTGACCTCTATATGATACATTTTACAAACATTTCATTCGTTTTAAAAGACAAACTTTCATTTCATTGAAAGTTGACGACATGTGTACCATTTCATAATACATCCAACTATAATTGACTTAATAATGATCTTGATGAACTCGACGACTCGAATGCAACGTCTTTTGAAATATGTCATGAATGACTCCACGTAATATCTAATATGAGCGAATGCACAGCGGAAGATTTCTTTCGTACCAGAGAATAAACATGCTTTAAAGTGTCAACCAAAAAGCTGGTGAGTTCATTATTTTAACATAAATAATCATTTCATAATTTTAATAGACCACAAGATTTCATATTTCCATTTCTCATAAACATACGTCCCATGCATAGAGACAAAAATATTATTCATATGGATTGAACACCTAGTAACCGACATTCACAATATACATATAAGAATATCCTCATCATTACGGGATCCTCCTTCAGACATGAAATAAATTTCGAAGTACTAAAGCATTCGGTACTTTGGATGGGGCATGTTGGGCCCGATAGATCTATCTTTAGAGTTCGCGTCAATTAGGGTGTCTGTTCTCGAATTCTTAGATTACCAGACTTAATAAAAAGGGGCATATTCGATTTTGATAATTCAACCATAGAATATAGTTTCGATCACTTGTGTCTATTTCGTAAAGCATTTATAAAAGCAGTGCATGTATTCTCAGTCCCAAAAATATATATTGCAAAAGCATTTAAAAAGGGAGCAAATGAAACTCACCGTACTGTATTTTGTATTAAAAATACATATGACGACATTGAACAATGCAGGGTAGGCCTTGGATTCACGAACCTATATCATTTGTATATTCATTAATACATATAATCGTATTCGAATGAATATATATATAAATTTATTAATTACATTATTTTTATATTAATAATATATATTTTTAATTTGTATGTTCATTTAAATGGTTAATATTTTTATAGTTATATTAATATTTTGATATACGTACTTGTTTGATATTATATTTAAAAATCGATAATTTGTTGTTGTAAGTGTTTATATAAATAATTTTAGTAGGTTTTATATATTTATAGTTATGTGAAGTTTTAATATAAGTGTAGTATATATAATAAATATATTTTATGTACAAAATATTTATTTGCTTAAAAGTGATAGTTTTTGAGATTAATAAAGATAATATTAATAATCATATTATTTAATATTAATACTTATATTGATAATAATAGTATTAGTAGTAACAATAATAATAATTATTATAATTGTAACTAGGGTTATGTTAACGATAATAATAGTTGGCAACTATTACTTATGTTAACAGTAGTAACAATAATAAGTAATATTCATAATGCTTAATAATAATAATAATTCAGATACTTATTAATAATAATAATAATATCTTAATCATAATAATGATAACTAATTCTTATTTTAACATTAATACTAATAATAATTATAATAATACATGTGATAATAATAATAACTATAAGTCTATAACTAATGATAATAATACAAATAACAATAGTAAAAATAATAATTAATAATAATAATAATAGTTCTAATAATAAAATGATACTTTACTTAAATAATATAATATAATGATAATAATAACCATGTTAATACTAATAATAATAGTTTTAATACTTAATGATAATAATAAACATAACAATAATGATACTATTAATAGTAGTAATAATAGTTATATTAGTAATCTTTATTTATAGGATAACAATTTTAATTACTAATACTAGTATTAACAATAACAATAACAATAATAATAACAATAATGGCAATAATAATAATAATAATAATAATAATAATAATAATAATAATAATAATAATAATAATAATAATAATAATAATAATAATAATAATAATAATAATAATAATAATAATAATAATAATAAAAATAGATACAACCTTTGAAGTCACATTTTAAAAAGATATGCCACTGCCGGGTCTCGAACCCGAGACCTCTCGCTCACCGGATAACACCACAAACCATCTAACCATCGTTGTTTTTCCTGATTATAACCCCCACGAAATTTTATTTATCCATTCATTCTGTTTTCACCATTTTCTTCTCCTTCCTCAATATATAAATCGACCAGAGAAGTCCCAAAACCAAAGTGACAAATTCTTGACTTTAATTAAGACTTGTCAACAATAATAAAACCATAAGTGTGATCAATTAAGAAAGAAAAAAAAGAAAAAAAAAGTGAAGAAGCAGCAGCGAGAGCTGCTGTCGCAGCTTCTTAAAAAAAATATGTTTTCAACTTTTAATGCGATTTAGATGATTGTTATAACACGTTTTGTGTTTCAAATCACATCTAGAATCTGTTAGAAACATCAATTGAACTCAACTCATCAAAACAAGTTTGAATTTCACCAAGAACACTCGGTTTGAATTTTTTTTTTCAATAAAACTTTGACTCAACGATTCATCTTCGTTTCTAAGAATTGAAAGATGAGATTTTAAAGAAAGATTGAATATCAAATTCTTAACCTAACTGTATTTATACATTTTTAAATTTATTAAGAAATCGTAATCTTGAAGTTTGGGTTTCAAAACACTCGTAAGAAAAAAAAATACATATCTGATATAATTTGGATTTCAGGGAGAGTAGCGATTGATGGTAAATACTCAACAAGCTGGCTGATATTAATCATATAAAAAAATCGATCGTTGTAGTAGGGTCTGGCTATTCACGGGTTAGAGGAGAAAAAGGGTAGCAGACAAAGATGAAAAAGGAATATCTGATAAATGATACTCCTTATGCTTAATTCTGTAGCTGCTTCTTATAAATATTAATTTTTAATATTTAATAAATATATATTAATAATGTTAAAACTTTTAATATTATAATTTCTGATAATAATATTAATAACATAAAGATAACTACAGTACAATATTAATAATAATAACAAAAATAATAATAATAACACTAACACTAATAGTAGTAATAATAATATAAATGATTGAAATATATTGGTATTAATAACATTAAAATTTATATCCTTTAATTTTTTATTAATAATAATAGTACTAATTTTATTAATACTAATTATAATATTACGAGTTACAACTAATAATAATAATATAGCAATTTATATATATATATATATATATATATCAAATATCATATCTATTATATTAGTAATAATACTGATTCTAATATTAATATACTATTGATTGATAATGGTACTGAAAGTAATAATATATTCTCAATATACAACTATACTTTTAATCTGTAATTACCTTGTACATGTTGATATCACACCTTATTAAATTTAGTAACTTATATATAACATAATTTGAATATTGAATATTTATACATCTTATGTAATATGTTTTGCATTTTATTTATCATACAATATATAAATATAATGTTTTATCTATATAAGTACTATATATTTAGTTATCATATTGCTTCATCATAGATATTTTAAACTTACAACATGTAATAATTATATTTTACAATATATCTAGAGTATAGTTATAATTCGTATATTTTTATATAAATTTATCTTAATAGCAACCTTCTTTTCTTGTATATTATTTTATATATTTATTTCAAATGATTATATTGTATTTTATTAATCCAATTTATTATCTACACTTATTTATATATACATATATATATATATATACATATATATATATATATATATATATTTATTAATAACAATTGTTCGTGAATCGTCGGGAATAGTTAAAGGTCAAATGCATACATGAACACAGTTCAAAGTTTTCAAGACTTAACATTACAGACTTTGCTTATCGTGTCGAGATCATATAAGATTCAAGTTTAAATTTGGTCGGAAATTCCCGGGTCATCACAGTACCTACCCGTTAAAGAAATTTCGTCTCGAAATTTGAGTGAGGTCGTCATGGCTAACAATAAATATGTTTTCCTGACGAATATGAGCTGATAAATAGAGTTTATCATTATTAAATAATATAGATAAAAATAATTCGATTATTCGAAGAGTACGAATGAAACTATCATAAAAGAGTGAAATGAGTAAATGCAAGTTTGTCTTAACCAGTGACATAGTCATTGTTGATTTTCCAGAATTTAAGGGATTTAAAGAAAATCTTGGAAATCTATAAGATCTGATTCTTCTAGATATAAGGAAATTAGGATCTTCTTAATTAAATGCGATGATCTGTCCCGATTACTACGTCTGATATTCCCTTTTTAAATTTACCTTTTCGGTTCCATTAGTTTTCACCACTTCTATACTCAATTCCCAAATTCAAAAGATTTATGAAAATGCTTAACTCTGTTCTGATCCTTGTTCTTATTCTAACTATAGCAATGATCGTTCTTCTTTTCCAACTCCCACCTGAAGAATCTGTTTTCTTCTACTTCACTCTTGGGGTTATAGTATTTATAATTCTCTCGTATCTTTATGTTACGATAACATTGATATACACGGTTTGTAATTTTTGTGTTTGTGATCAACTTTATATTTTCCTTTATTTTTCGGAGTTCAATGCTCTTGTTTTTCTCTTCCCGGCTCCAAGTCAAGCGAATAATGGTCCAGAATTTGTAAGTATAGAGTTTCAAATGATTAAATATATTACACAGAAAGGAAAGGTAATAGCACGATTTGATTTGTCAAATTATCAGAATTTCTGAGGATAGAACTATCAAGAATATATTTTCTTGATATGTTTAGAAGTTAAGCAGAATGAAAGAGTTATGTAACATGATACATGATGCTGGTATGATCTACTGTGAACCATCATCACGTTTCATTAGAAACTCAGCATGACTTACTGTAATATAATCACGTTGATCAAGTGTCATTATATTATACTAACTCATGCATCAGTTCCCAACATCACTTCAATAACATTCATATTTTAAACTCGAAAGTTTACAAAATATAGAAATTAACAGTTTTTATATGATGTAATACTGATAACACGAAGAGATTATTGATTTTAGATAAGAATAATTATAAAAATATCTCCAGAAATATGGAGGATATTTATAATGAAAGATACGATAATATCTCGGAATATCTAAGATCAAAGGATGATAGAAACTATTGTCTGTAAGGGTTTAGAGTAAGGAGCAAGATATTCACTAAAGACTTTAGCAGACATTGAATCATTTGAATTCTTTGAAGTCAAACTTATTCTTTGTGATTTGTCCCCAGCTTTCTTCATAGTTTCGTATAATCTGCTTTTCGGTACTAAATTTTCTATTGAATGTTTCCAATATAATGATACACAGGAAGCATGAAGAGGTATATAATTTCGGACGAGAATATTTATGAAAATATCCTCAGAAATATCGAAGATATTGATGATGATATTTTGGAATTTCTAAGTTCGATGGTTGATGGAGAAAGATTTTTCCACAAGATTTTTAACATGACTTCAGAGTAAGATATTCTCTAAAGATTTCAACGGATCCAGAATTACCTGAATCCTTTGAA
This sequence comes from Rutidosis leptorrhynchoides, assembly GCF_046630445.1. NCBI lineage: Eukaryota > Viridiplantae > Streptophyta > Magnoliopsida > Asterales > Asteraceae > Rutidosis > Rutidosis leptorrhynchoides. The sequence goes on along the minus strand of NC_092341.1, from coordinate 114,658,255 downwards.
TATAGGGTTAGGTCCTTGTATTTGTCCTTGGTCTCCTTCGTGGTTAGCTCAATCCGTTTTTCAGTTCCAACTTTTCTGAGCTTTTCCAACATACTATTCTTTATCATCAAACTTCCGATGATTAAGGTCGTTTACGGTTGTCTATGATTTCTGCTGCTTCATTCAACTTTTTCAACATTCATAGTATTGATTTGTGACAGAGTGCTTTTCAGAATTTCAGAATGAGAGATCATAATTCTAAGAGATAAATGTCATACATATAACTGTTGATGTAGATATGATGTGAGTTTTCAAAGTACTGATTGCTGATTCCTGGTAATTGGTATGGCAGTTCTCGTTACAAGATGCGGATGAGTATATGATAGGGTTTCAATGACTAAATATAATGATTTGTCAGAGATATCTAAGCCAAGAAGCAACGAGGTTGCTGGTACGTCTGCTGGTAATATGGTGGAATATAAAAGAATTCTCCGATATTAAAAGGGTAATCGTATATAGATCAGGATTATAGTAAGGTTACTTCGAATGAAAAGTCAAAGTTGACTGGCTGGAGCTGTGACAAAATTGGCTACTTTGGAAAGGGATTGCAAAGTTATTTTCGGTAATAACAATGCCAAAGGAGCTAGCACCGATATGTATTGAATGTTTAATCAGATTCAGAGTATTTTCAGGTGCATAACTATATGCATAAATCTTTTCTTCCGTAGATGAAGTGCGGTTGGTTCATCCTCTCGATTGAGGTGTTTTCAGGAATTATGACAGGTTTGAACGCAGATTGTAATCGTCGAGATACAATGAGGTTTAAGATGAGATCAATTGGCAGACTTGAAGAATTATTTAGTTTCATATGTTATAATCAATATTTTAATTTATTTTAATTGTCCAATGTCATTAGTCCACAGTCGATAGTCCACATTTAACCGTCCAATAATTCATATATAATTTAAAATATAATATTCGAATTAATTAATACGTATCATGACCCGTATACGTCTCAGACTCGATCACAACTCAAAGTATATATATTATTTGAGAATCAACCTCAACCCTGTATAGAGAACTCGATCATTACTGCATATAGAGTGTCTATGGTGATTCCAAATAATGTATATAGATGTGTCGATATGATATGTTAAAACCTTGTATACGTGTCCCGATATTTAAAGTGCGTAAAATAAATAACAGAAATTAAATAACGATAAATAAAGTGCGTAAAGTAAATAACAGAAATTAAATAACAATAAATAAAATTGCGAGAATTAAATTGCGATAAAATAAATTGCGATAATTAAATTGCGATAAATAAAATATAATACGGAATTAACAGTTAGCTAGGAACAATTAGCTAGGATTTTGTTAGCGTGGATTCTTAACAAAATTTCATATTGTTAATTAGTCTGTTTCTAATCAATTTTTATTGTGTCCATTTTTTCTTCATTATGCCACTTGTTGGATTCTGATATGTCAAAATCCTAATATGAAATTTGAATTTGAATGAAAATAGTTATTCTTTGGTGAACGGATACGTATATCGGTGGATGTAAATAGGATAGTATATGACTATTGAAACAGATTCGAAGAACGTACAATGTAACTTATTAATGTGAAATTTAAATATTCCTCGGGTATTACCTACCCGTTAAAATATTTTCACCATTAACAGTTTGTACAAGAGAATTTTTAATTACAATCTTTATGAAAACATATATACATATATATTTTCTTCAGATGTATTCATGGATTTAATGAGTTAATATGATATTAAACTCATTTGCTTTTCGGTTGGAACTAGACTAAATAATCTCTAAAACTTTAGAGATTACATATTTGCCATGTCGAACGAAGATAAATGAGGTAGAACTTTCGTAGAATAATAATTATATTCGAGGCACAAAATGAGATGTCGATGCATGGATTATTGATGGTACTGGTGTTGTTACTGATGGTTCTGTTGATGTCGATGATGTTGCTGAAGCTGGTAAGTTTTGAACCATGTTCTCCAAATTGATTACTCGAGCGCGAAGCTCGTTGACTTCTTTGATTACCCCGGGACGATTGTCGGTCGGAACGAGCGGATGAATAAGGTTTAGAATCTGAGTTATGATATAGTCGTGGCGAGATATTTGGGAAATGAGGGTGAAATGGTGTTACGAACAGGTTCGCCGGTAAGTGCTTCAGGTTCTTCACCAAAAGGTGAATTCGGTTAGTGGATGGTATCGCCTTCTGCGCGTCTCCATTGATTAAGTTGACTATGAATCCATCAGATGAATTGGGGATGGATGATTGGTTGATTCATTCTGGTTTCGTTGCTTCCGGAGCTTAGATGACTATACATTCTGAATAACTTTCGGGATAACTATCGGAATAGCTGTCGGAATTTGAGGGACTCGATCTAGTTGAGGGATTCATCTCGTAAGATCAGATGAAGGATTTTCGATAAGAAATAAATTATAGGATGTAGATTAATATCCTGCAATACATAATTTACATATACATATATAATACTAAAATCTCATAAGTTACGGAGGAATCTACGGAAGTTGTCAGGTAAAGTTACAGTAACAGATACGCTAAGATATGAATTAGCAGATACGCTAAGATATGAATTTTATCTATACACTGTTCATGCAGTCAATGCAGTAAAATGTGTCTAGACTAAGAGTGATAAGCAAGTGATTCTCTAAGAATGATAAGCAGGTAATTTTTGACACAAAATGATAAGTAAAACTTTTGACATGCAGACATGGTCGAAGTCCAGACTCACTAATGCATCCTAATGACTTATCAGTTAGACACACTAATGCAGACATGGTTCGCTAAGACCATCGCTCTGATACCAACTGTGAAGACCCGTCCTAATTCATCTGGACGAAGTCCATATCGATTATAAACGATTCACAACAGTTGATTACATCGCGAGGTACTTGACCTATATATGATAGATTTTACAAACATTTCATTCGTTTTAAAAGACAAACTTTCATTTCATTGAAAGTTGACGACATGTGTACCATTTCATAATACATCCAACTATAATTGACTTAATAATGATCTTGATGAACTCGACGACTCGAATGCAACGTCTTTTAAAATATGTCATGAATGACTCCACGTAATATCTAATATGAGAAAATGCACAGCGGAAGATTTCTTTCGTACCTGAGAATAAACTTGCTTTAAAGTGTCAACCAAAAGGCTGGTGAGTTCATTATTTTAACATAAATAATCATTTTATAATTTTAATAGACCACAAGATTTCATATTTCCATTTCTCATAAACATACGTCCCATGCATAGAGACAAAAATATCATTCATATGGATTGAACACCTGGTAACCGACATTCACAATATACATATAAGAATATACCCATCATTCCAGGATCCTCCTTCGGACATGATATAAATTTCGAAGTACTAAAGCATCCGGTACTTTGGATGGGGCTTGTTGGGCCCGATAGATCTATCTTTAGAGTTCGCGTCAATTAGGGTGTCTGTTCCCTAATTCTTAGAGTACCAGACTTAATAAAAAGGGGCATATTCGATTTCGATAATTCAACCATAGAATGTAGTTTCGATCACTTGTGTTTATTTCGTAAAGCATTTACAAAAGCAGCGCATGTATTCTCAGTCCCAAAAATATATATTGCAAAAGCATTTAAAAAGGGAGCAAATGAAACTCACCGTACTGTATTTTGTAGTAAAAATACATATCACGACATTGAACAATGCAGGGTAGGCCTTGGATTCACGAACCTATATAATTTGTATATTCATTAATACATATAATCGTATTCGAATGAATATATATATAAATTTATTAATTACATTATTTTTATATTAATAATATATATTTTTAATTTGTATGTTCATTCAAATGGTTAATATTTTTATAGTTATATTAATATTTTGATATACGTACTTGTTTGATATTATATTTAAAAATCGATAATTTGTTGTTGTAAGTGTTTATATAAATAATTTTAGTAGGTTTTATATATTTATAGTTATGTGATGTTTTAATATAAGTATAGTATATATAATAAATATATTTTATGTACAAAATATTTATTTGCTTAAAAGTGATAGTTTTTGAGATTAATAAAGATAATATTAATAATCATATTATTTAATATTAATACTTATATTGATAATAATAGTATTAGTAGTAACAATAATAATAATTATTATAATTGTAACTAGGGTTATGTTAACGATAATAATAGTTGGTAACTACTACTTATGTTAACAGTAGTAACAATAATAAGTAATATTCATAATGCTTAATAATAATAATTCAGATACTTAATAATAATAATAATATCTTAATCATAATAATGATAACTAATTCTTATTTTAACATTAATACTAATAATAATTATAATAATACATGTGATAATAATAATAACTATAAGTCTATAACTAATGATAATAATACAAATAACAATAGTAAAAATAATAATTAATAATAATAATAATAGTTCTAATAATAAAATGATACTTTACTTAAATAATATAATATAATGATAATAATAACCATGTTAATACTAATAATAATAGTTTTAATACTTAATGATAATAATAAACATAACAATAATGATACTATTAATAGTAGTAATAATAGTTATATTAGTAATCTTTATTTATAGGATAACAATTTTAATTACTAATACTAGTATTAACAATAACAATAACAATAATAATAACAATAATGGCAATAATAATAATAATAATAATAATAATAATAATAATAATAATAATAATAATAATAATAATAATAATAATAATAATAATAATAATAATAATAATAATAATAATAATAATAATAATAATAATAAAAATAGATACAACCTTTGAAGTCACATTTTAAAAAGATATGCCACTGCCGGGTCTCGAACCCGAGACCTCTCGCTCACCGGATAACACCACAAACCATCTAACCATCGTTGTTTTTCCTGATTATAACCCCCATGAAGTTTTATTTATCCATTCATTCTGTTTTCACCATTTTCTTCTCCTTCCTCAATATATAAATCGACCAGAGAAGTCCCAAAACCAAAGTGACAAATTCTTGACTTTAATTAAGACTTGTCAACAATAATAAAACCATAAGTGTGATCAATTAAGAAAGAAAAAATAAACGAAAAAAAAAGTGAAGAAGCAGCAGCGAGAGCTGCTGTCGCAGCTTCTTAAAAAAAATTATGTTTTCAACTTTTAATGCGATTTAGATGATTGTTATAACACGTTTTGTGTTTCAAATCACATCTAGAATCTGTTAGAAACATCAATTGAACTCAACTCATCAAAACAAGTTTGAATTTCACCAAGAACACTCGGTTTGACTTTTTTTTTCAATAAAACTTTACTCAACGATTCATCTTCGTTTCTAAGAATTGAAAGATGAGATTTTAAAGAAAGATTGAATATCAAATTCTTAACCTAACTGCATTTATACATTTTTAAATTTATTTAGAAATCGTAATCTTGAAGTTTGGGTTTCAAAACACCCGTAAGAAAAAGAAAAAAAAAAATACATATCTGATATAATTTGGATTTCAGTGAGAGTAGCGATTGAAGATAAATACTCAACAAGCTGGCTGATATTAATCATATAAAAAAAATCGATCGTTGTAGTAGTGTCTGGCTATTCACGGGTTAGAGGAGAAAAAGGGTAGCAGACAAAGATGAAAAAGGAATATCTGATAAATGATACTCCTTATGCTTAATTCTGTAGCTGCTTCTTATAAATATTAATTTTTAATATTTAATAAATATATATTAATAATGTTAATACTTTTAATATTATAATTTCTGATAATAATATTAATAACATAAAAATAACTACAGTACAATATTAATAATAATAACAGAAATAATAATAATAACACTAACACTAATAGTAGTAATAATAATATAAATGATTAAAATATATTGGTATTAATAACATTAAAATTTATATCCTTTAATTTGTTATTAATAATAATAGTGCTAATTTTATTAATACTAATTATAATATTACGAGTTACAACTAATAATAATAATAATATTGCAATTTATATATATATATATCAAATATCATATCTATTATATTAGTAATAATACTGATTCTAATATTAATATACTATTGATTGATAATGGTACTGAAAGTAATAATATATTCTCAATATACAACTATACTTTTAATCTGTAATTACCTTGTACATGTTGATATCACACCTTATTAAATTTAGTAACTTATATATAACATAATTTGAATATTGAATATTTATACATCTTATGTAATATGTGTTTGCATTTTATTTATCATACAATATATAAATATAATGTTTTATCTATATAAGTACTATATATTTAGTTATCATATTGCTTCATCATAGATATTTTAAACTTACAACATGTAATAATTATATTTTACAATATATCTAGAGTATAGTTATAATTCGTATATATTTATATAAATTTATCTTAATAGCAACCTTCTTTTCTTGTATATTATTTTATATATTTATTTCAAATGATTATATTGTATTTTATTAATCCAATTTATTATCTACACTTATTTATATATACATATATATATATATATATATATATTTATTAATAACAATTGTTCGTGAATCGTCGGGAATAGTTAAAGGTCAAATGGATACATGAACACAGTTCAAAGTTTTTAAGACTTAACATTACAGACTTTGCTTATCGTGTCGAGATCATATAAGATTCAAGTTTAAATTTGGTCGGAAATTCCCGGGTCATCACACCACGTAGCTAGAGACTAGATGAACAACTTTAAAACGCGCGCTTTGGCCCGAAACTAGCTTCTTCCTCTTTGGATTGAGCTTTCTCACACTAGAACCCTTTTCTCTCTCTAGAATTGAAGTGGAAGAGGATAAGGTAGATGTAGTTGGTGTAATGACACCCACCAACTGATCTCTAGGCCTTTAAGTCGTCCCCCAAGTTAAATTACCAAACTACCCCCTTTAAATATCTAAAAGTGGGACAGCTGGTCCGCCAGTCCATCTGAACGGCGTCCAAATTGCTTGACGGCGTCCAGTCCTTCACACTTGGACGGCGTCCCACCTCTTTGGACGGCGTCCTAACCAACTAAGGAAAACTGGTTCTTACAACTCTCCCCCACTTGAACCGAATTGCGTCCTCGCAATCCAAGCTGCATGACAAGAGGGATGATACGCCGTGCTCAATTTCAATTGTGTGCCCATATCTTCATGAAATTTATTCCAAAACCGAGATGTGAAACGGGTATCTCGATCCGAAATAATATATATAGGAACTCCATGCATCGATATCACCTCCTTGATAAATAACTTAGACAAAGTCTCCGACGATATAGCTTCCCGAATGGGAAGAAACAAGGGACTTTCGTCAATCGATCAACTATTACCCAAATCGAGTCAAATTGGGTTCTCGCCGTTTTTGGTAACTTTGTGATGAAATCCATGGTAATGTGCTCCCATTTCCATTTCGGAATTTCTAACGGTTGTAACTTACCATACGGCTTTTGGTGTTCGACTTTCACTTGCAAACACGTGACGCATTGTTCAACATACTTAACAACATCATGTTTCATGCCCGACCACCAATACTCTCTCTTCAAATCAAGATACATTTTCGTCGCCCCCGGGTGAATGGAATACCTTGACTTATGTGCTTCATTAAGTAGCACTCGCCGATAATCACCCATTTTAGGCACCCACACTCATCCTTGAAAGGATAACAAACCATGTGGACCTAAGGTAATAGACTCCGTTTGTCCTACAATTCGTTCCTCATGCTTATTGTTAACAAAAGCTTCAAATTGAGTCTCACCAAGCTTTACAAGAGAATCGTTAGTAATAATCATACGTAACGATCCTACTCGTATCGCCGGATGTTGACTCTTCCGACTTAATGCATCCGCGACCACATTCGCCTTACTCGGATGATAAAGTATTTCACAATCATAGTCTTTTACCACATCCATCCATCTACGTTGACGATAATTCAAATCTCGTTGATTAAAAAGGTGTTTCAAACTCTTGTGATCTGAATAAATCATACACTTGACACCATACAAGTAATGGCGCCAAATTTTCAACGCATGAACAACCGCCACCAACTCAAGATCATGAGTCGGATATCTCATTTCGTGTTCCTTTAATTGTCGAGAGGCATACGCGATGACTTTACCTCATTGCATTAGAACACAACCGATCGCATTTAAAGAAGCATCACAATAAACCGTCATGTCTTCTACACCTTCCGGCAATACTAAAACCGGAGCTTAACACAACTTCTCTTTTAACAATTGAAAAGCAATTTCTTGCTCGTTCTCCCAATTAAACCTCGCGTTCTTTCTCGTCAATTTCGTCAATGGAGAAGCAATTTTAGAAAAGTCTTGGATAAATCGACGATAATAACCGGCCAATCCGAGGAAACTTCGGATTTCCGTAGGCGTAGTCGGTCGCCCCCAACTCTTCACCGTCTCTATCTTTCCCGGATCTACTTAAATACCATCCTTGTTCACAATGTGGCCAAGGAATTGAACTTCTCTTAGCCAAAATTCACATATGGAGAATTTAGCATACAACTTGTCCTTTCATAACGTCTTCAACACACCCCGCAAATGATGTTCATGTTCCTTCATAATCTTCGAATAGACAAGTATGTCGTCAATGAACACAATTACTGACTTGTCCAACATAGGTTGGCATACTCGGTTCATAAGATCCGTGAATGACACCGGTGCATTCGTAAGACAAAAAGGCATTACCACAAACTCAAAATGCCCATAACGCGTTTGAAAAGCCGTTTTCTCAATATCTTCCTCACGGACCCGCATTTGGTGATAGCCGGACCGTAGGTCGATTTTAGAGAAATACGTTGCACCTTGGAGTTGGTCGAACAAATATCAATCCGAGGCAATGGATAATGATTCTTGATCGTCACTTTATTCAAGTCCCGATAATCAATGCACATCCACATACTACCATCCTTCTTCTTCACAAATAAAACCGGAGCGCCCCATTGTAACGACCCGGATTTTTCCGATAATATATAAGATTAATATTTACATAATTAAATGTTTCCAACATGTTAAGAAATCAAACTTGTCAAGGCTTATATATTTGGAATGAATTTTATACAAACGTTTGGCCACCCAGTCTGTCTGACGATTCACGAACGTCATAACTTGTAATAATTATATAATGGAATATATATATATGGATATATATATATTTTTGATTTGTTAAAATGATATTTAAGTATCTCATTAAGTATATTAACAATTGGTTATATACATAAAATTGAGACTACTAATTTAAGGACTTCGAAACAATATACATATATATAACGTTTAACGACGTTATAAGTCTTAAGTTAAAATGAATATATATGTATTGTATTAAAATGTATTAATACACTTTTGAAATACATAGATATATATACTAACATACTTATACTCAATAAAGATAACTATACTCGTATTCGCATTCAATTCCATCAAGAATTCTACTTGTATTCATATGGTATCTATACCCGTATTATACCCAGCTTCTAGATGTATTTACTATTCGTATATATCAATAGTAAAACATCATTTTCAACCTTTTTAATCATGGGGAAACATGTTTAACAACTCTTGGCATTTTATAACATGTATTTTAGTAAAATTTCAACTAAAGAATCCTTATACATATATCTATATATCACGTCCATATCTAGCTCCTTGTACATCATTTTATTTCACATTTCTTTCAAGTTTAATTCCTTCTTAACTCTCTCTAAATACATATTCTAAATATTCAGCAAACCTTCATCATTTTAACCATAAACTAGATCAAAAATTAAAGCCATAATCATCATAAGAAAAACCAATCAAGAACACTTCATGAAGATCATCCATTTCAAGTTTATACTTTCAATCTTTTGAATCCATTTCAAAAACTCTTTGAAGATCAAGAATTTATCATTCATCTCAGCTAATTTCTAAGTTTTAATCAAGTTAATAAACATACTCAAACTTTGGTTCAATTCATTTAATCATAACTATCTTAAATCAAGATAGATTTCTTACTTGAAACTTTTGTTGATTCCAAGCTTCTACTTCAAGATTTTCTAAGCTATCAAGGACACCATCAACTCAAAGATCCTTTCCTTATTTTTCCAGTAACATCACTCTTTAAACTTGAGGTAGTAACCTTATTCGAAATCTCGTTCGATTCATATTCATATAGCTATCTTATTTTGAGTTTATAACTAATAACAACAAGAACATAGTTTAGATTATTTCTAAACTTGTTTGCAAACAAACTTAATCCTTCTAACTTGACTTTTAAAATACTTCAACATATGTATTATGATAGTATGTCAAGCTAACATAAGGATATAAAACTTGTAAACACGAAGAACACCTTAAAATCGAATATACACCGTCTTAGTCGAACGGGGGCTGTTTTGGGTTTAATTTTAAAGACCTATCTTAAACTTTGGATTAAAAGATTTCCTTTGGTAAAAATCTTATTTTATATGTATATGAAACATATCCAAAATCCATGGTTACACTCTAAGTGAAAGTATGTTTTTCAAAATGGTCATCAAGATGTCGTTCTTACGATGGATATGACTTTCTTCTCTTATTTGACACCTAAGCTATATTGTTGACATTAAACATATACTTTTTCTGTTTAGATTAATAAATAATGGTTCGATACAAAAACATGACAGGTCGAATCACTCAAAACGGATTTGTAACGAAGAAATTATGGGTAAAACAAAATTGGATATTTTTGCTTGTTTTTAGCTACGGTTTTGATTAATAAAAATGGATGCTAACCTTATCCTAGCTAACTTACCTTTTATCCTACATGTATTTATACATGTCTTGTTCCCGAACTTATGGAAATACAATTTATAATAGTCGTGATTAAGTTCTACGACAATATATTATAGTCTTAATAAAGATCGTAAGGCACCATATATATATATATATATATATATATATATATATATATATATATATATATATATATATATATATATATATATATATATATATGACTTGATCACCTTGGATTCGTATACAAAGTTTTGACATATCATTTTGACTTGTTCTATATATATTATTGGAACGAACTATAAGATACCATTGGCAGTAATCTCGAGTTAGCTGTGGGTCGAAGTGGATTCCAACATGATATATATATACTTTGAGTTGTGATCGAGCCTGAGACATGTATACAATGGGTCGCGGATTATTTCAGACAATATACATATTATGTGTCTTATTATATTAGGACAATATATTGTAGTGTTAGTAAATTCTAACACGATATATGCATTTATATTTATATATATATTTATACTGTTGGACTATCGGACTATTGGACTACGAACGTTGGACTACTAAAAATGGACAATTAAAATTATCACAAGTATCATAAGTATGGAATATATATATATATATATATATATATATATATATATATATATATATATATATATATATATATATATATATATATATATTGACACAAGAATATAATTATTAGGTTCGTGAATTTGTCAAAGGCCAAGTCTTATTACCATCTATTCGGAAATCATCACAAGTGAGTTATAGTCCCATTTTTACAATCTAAATTATTTTGGGATGAGAATACATACAAATTTATAAATGTTTTACAAAATAAGCACAAGTTCATGAAACTACATTCTACGATTGTTTTGTTATACCGTATATCTGTACTTATTATTATTATGCTTGGTAACCTAAGAATTAGTGAAAAACACTAATTGACGCGAACCCTAAAGGTAGATCTACGGGCACCAACACCCCCCATTTTCGAATAGTGGAAATGCTTTAGTAATTCGAAGGGTTCTTGTCATACATTTTAATAGTGGAATGTATGATGCCAGATATCTTAAGCGCTCCATGTTAAGGTCGGTTACCAGGCGACTCATCGTATGAATGATTTTTGCAGTTGTAATGATCCTGCACATTTAATTAAATGAAATCTTGTGGCTTATTAAATATTATGATTATTAATTAGAAATTAAACCTATGACTCACCAACATTTTTGTTGACGTTTTAAGCATGTTTATTCTCAGGTGAATATTAAAAACGCTTCCGCTGTTTTATGCCAACCAGAGGTCAAGATTTGGAGTCGACATATTTGTTTATATTGTTTAAACTTGCATTCGAAGTGTTGTTGTAATATATTTGATCATATTGTAATGGGTTATGTAAAAACTTATTTATTTGAGGAGATTCTCTTTGATAGACAATCTAAATTATGTCATTAAGACCTTTATTCAATAATAAAGGTTATGGTTGTTTTTAAAAACGAATGAAAGATTTTAAAAACGTCTCATATAGAGGTCAAAACCTCGCAAAGAAACCAATTAATATGAAACGTTTATAATTAATATGAACGGGGCATTTCAGTTGGTATCCGAGCGTTGGTCTTAGAGAATCAGAAAATTTTTCATTAGTGTGTCTAACTGATTTTTGATGCATTAGTGAGTATGGACTTCGACAGTAATTGTTTTAAAAATGATTGCTTAATATAATTGTTGGAAACATAAGATTATTAACATATAAATATTATAAGATATATCATTCTCTTAATGTTCCTGCTATTATGTGATAGATGCCTTCATCCGATCATATAAGCATCTCTAGTGATTCAGATTTCATTTACTTATCAAGTGATTCGGAGACTGAGTCAAAGCATACGACTTATGAACCAACGGAAAAGTTAACTTTTGGTGCTACCATTAAAGAGGAAAATTGTTGGGAAAATTGGGAAGATTCAAAATTGCCAGAAGAGGTTCCAGAAGAGAATCCAGAAGAAGATCCCGAAGAGGAACCCGAAGAAGAGGATCTTGAAGAAGTTGTGGAAATTACCGAACCACAACGTGATTTGGGAAAATCTTTGGCTGTTATACCCGATCCCAAACTCGATGAACCTATTATGACCCAAAATGTTTGTCATCCACATGAACCATCTAAGAAACCAGTTTATAAAATGACCGCTCGTATAACGACTGGTGGTTTTTCTCCCAAACAATTAGCCAAAAGAACCAATTGGGAGGAATTGGAAAAAGAACTATCCAAACTAAAATCCAAACGTTTGGCCGAGAAAGAAACAACGTCAACATCTAAGAAATCTTGCCGTTCTTGAACCATCGGCAGCTATCCTTTATTCCATGCATTGTGAAATATGCGGTATATTGTATGTTTAAGTTTGTATGAAAGTTTGCGATGTAATTTTCCTTATGATTGTATAATAATAAGAATAAGCATGGAAGGTTTATTATTATTATTACAACTTATTATTACGTAGTAACGTAATAACTTACTATAGTTTTTCATATTAGAATTTTAGTAGTTAATTTGTATGTTAGCTGCTAAGTATAAACATTATTACAGTTATAAAACGCTAATATGAAGAAAAGGCTTTTATAATAATAAGTTCGTGTTAAGCTACAAAATACTTTTTGGCTACTTCTAAAAATTCTATATGATTAACTCATTCGGCTATTTTTGAAGGAAATGGCTCCTCCAGCTACTAGACAATAACAATTGAACACAGAAGAACTTCAAGCTTTCGCTACAAATGTGGCTGCAGTGGTGAATGCAATGAACAACAATAACCAATCGGGTTCCAGCAGTGGAGGAAACAATGGCAACTGGATAGGATGTTCCTACAAAGCTTTTATGGCCTGCAAACCCAATGAGTTTGAAGGAACCGAAGGACCCGTTGGACTAAAGCGGTGGACAGAGAAGGTTGAAGCTGTGTTCGCAATCAGCAACTGCGCAGAAGAGGATAAAGTTAAGTATAACACACATACTTTCAGGGGTACTGCTTTGACATGGTGGAATACCTACATGGATTACGTAGGACAGAATACCGCCTACGCACTTCCATGGTCCGCTTTCAAACACATGATGAAGGAAGAGTACCGTCCCAGAACCGAAATCAACAAGCTCAAGGCAGAGCTTAAAGTACTGACAACCCAAGGGTTAGACGTCACTACATACGAGCGACGTTTCAATGAACTGGTTTTAATGTGTCCTGGATCATTTGAGGACGAAGAAGCAAAAATTGAAGCATTCATAAAAGGGTTGCCGGAACGAATCCAAGAGCATGTAGGTGCTAATGACCCTGCAACAATGCAGAAAGCGAGTCGTATAGCCCACAAATTGATAGGCCAAATTACAGGAAGGATAAAGAAAGAAGCGGCCGAGGAGGCCATAATGAAACAAGGAAAAATAAAGTGGGAGGAAAGTGGTGATCAGGGTCACCAGTACAACAACAACAATCAAAACAACAATTACAACAATCGCAACCACCCCAACAACAACAACAATAATCACAACAACAACTGCAACAATAACTGCAACAGCCATCCCAATAATAACAACAACAACAACAACAACAACAATCCCAATCACAACAATAACAACAACAAACGTCTCAATAACAATAACCCTAACAACAACAACAACAACAGCAGCAGCAGCAACAACGACAACAAAAGGCAAATAACTATATGCCCCAGGTGTGATACGTTTCATCCGGAATGGTTTTGTAAAGAGTTATGTACCAGGTGCAACAGGAATGGCCATATTGCGGCAAAGTGTGAAGTCTACGGACCAAATAGAAACAAAGGAGCAAATAATGCCGGAACAAATAATAATGGCATTGTTTGCTATGGATATGGAAAACCGGGCCATACCATAAACCAGTGCTGGAATGGAAATAGGCAAGGCCGTGGGAGAGCCTTCAACATTAATGGGGAGAAAGCACAGGAAGACCCGGAGCTTGTTACGGGTACGTTTCTTATCAACAATACACCTGCTTATGTTTTATTTGATTCGGGTGCCGATAGAAGTTATATGAGTAGAGAATTTTGTACCAAATTAAATTGCCCGTTAACGCCTTTGGATAAAAAGTGTATAGTTGAAGTAGCAAACGGTAAACTAATTAAGGTTGATAGAATTTGCCGAAATCGAAAAATTAGTTTAGTTAGCGAAACGTTTTCAATTGATTTAATACTGGTGGAATTGGGAAGCTTCGACGTAATTATTGGAATAGACTGGATGTCCAAGGTGAAAGCTGAAGTTGTTTGTCATGAGAAGGCGATTCGCATTCCGAGAGAAAACAGGTTACCTTTAATGGTGTACGGAGAAAAGGGTAATGCCAAATTAAATCTTATTAATAGTTTAAAGGCGCGCAAACTAATAAGAAAAGGTTGCTATGCCATACTAGTACACGTCGAGAAGGTTGAAAAAGAAGAAAAGAAAATCGATGACGTTCCTATTGCAAGAGAATTTCCTGAGGTGTTTCCGGACGAATTACCGGGACTACCTCCACACCGATCCGTTGAATTTCAAATAGATCTTGTGCCAGGATCTGCATCAATAGCTCGTGCTCCATATAGACTTGTGAAATGTCCCGTTCTTATTGATTAAAAACGTTCCATATAAATTGATTTCGTTGCGAGGTTTTGACCTCTATATGAGACGTTTTTCAAAGACTGCATTCATTTTAAAACAAACCATAACCTTTATTTCATCAATAAAGGTTTAAAAAGCTTTACGTAGATTATCAAATAATGATAATCTAAAATATCCTGTTTACACACGACCATTACATAATGGTTTACAATACAAATATGTTACAACAAAATAAGTTTCTTGAATGCAGTTTTTACACAATATCATGCAAGCATGGACTCCAAATCTCGTCCTTATTTAAGTATGCGACAGCGGAAGCTCTTAATAATCACCTGAGAATAAACATGCTTAAAACGTCAACAAAAATGTTGGTGAGTTATAGGTTTAACCTATATATATCAAATCATAATAATAGACCACAAGATTTCATATTTCAATACACATCCCATACATAGAGATAAAAATTATTCATATGGTGAACACCTGGTAACCGACATTAACAAGATGCATATATAAGAATATCCCCATCATTCCGGGACACCCTTCGGATATGATATAAATTTCAAAGTACTAAAGCATCCGGTACTTTGGATGGGGTTTGTTAGGCCCAATAGATCTATCTTTAGGATTCGCGTCAATTAGGGTGTCTGTTCCCTAATTCTTAGATTACCAGACTTTATAAAAAGGGGCATATTCGATTTTGATAATTCAACCATAGAATGTAGTTTCACGTACTTGTGTCTATTTTGTAAATCATTTATAAAACCTGCATGTATTCTCATCCCAAAAATATTAGATTTTAAAAGTGGGACTATAACTCACTTTCACAGATTTTTACTTCGTCGAGAAGTAAGACTTGACCACTGTTGATTCACGAACCTATAACAATATATACATATATATTAAAGTATGTTCAAATATATTTACAACACTTTTAATATATTTTGATGTTTTAAGTTTATTAAGTCAGATGTCCTCGTTAGTAACCTACAACTAGTTGTCCATAGTTAGATGTACAGAAATAAATCGATAAATATTATCTTGAATCAATCCACGACCCAGTGTATACGTATCTCAGTATTGATCACAACTCAAACTATATATATTTTGGAATCAACCTCAACCCTGTATAGCTAACTCCAACATTCACATATAGAGTGTCTATGGTTATCCCGAAATATATATAGATGTGTCGACATGATAGGTCGAAACATTGTATACGTGTCTATGGTATCTCAAGATTACATAATATACAATACAAGTTGATTAAGTTATGGTTGGAATAGATTTGTTACCAATTTTCACGTAGCTAAAATGAGAAAAATTATCCAATCTTGTTTTACCCATAACTTCTTCATTTTAAATCCGTTTTGAGTGAATCAAATTGCTATGGTTTCATATTGAACTCTATTTTATGAATCTAAACAGAAAATGTATAGGTTTATAGTCGGAAAAATAAGTTACAAGTCATTTTTGTAAAGGTAGTCATTTCAGTCGAAAGAACGACGTCTAGATGATCATTTTAGAAAACATACTTCCACTTTGAGTTTAACCATAATTTTTGGATATAGTTTCATGTTGATAATAAAAATCATTTTCTCAGAATAACAACTTTTAAATCAAAGTTTATCATAGTTTTTAATTAACTAACCCAAAACAACCCGCGGTGTTACTACGACGGCGTAAATCCGGTTTTACGGTGTTTTTCGTGTTTCCAGGTTTTAAATCATTAAGTTAGCATATCATATAGATATAGAACATGTGTTTAGTTAATTTTAAAAGTCAAGTTAGAAGGATTAACTTTTGTTTGCGAACAAGTTTAGAATTAACTAAACTATGTTCTAGTGATTACGAGTTTAAACCTTCGAATAAGATAGTTTTATATATATGAATCGAATGATGTTATGAAAATCATTACTACCTCAAGTTTAGTAGGTAAACTTACTGGAAGTGACAAGAAATGATCTAGCTTCAAAGGATCTTGGATGGCTTGAAAGTTCTTGAAGTAGAATCATGACACAAAAACAAGTTCAAGTAAGATTTTTACTCGAATTAAGATAGTTTATAGTTATAGAAATTGAATCAAAGTTTGAATATGAATATTACCTTGAATAAGAAAGATAACTTACTGTATATAACCAAGGTTTCTTGATCTTAAATGATTACTTGGAATGGATTAGAAAGCTTGGAAGTAAATTAGTAAACTTGAAGGGATTTTTGAAGTGTTCTTCCTATGATGATTATAGCTTGATTCTTGAAGTGATTTTTGATGAAGATGATGATTAACTACTGGAAAAATACGTTCATAATAGTGTGTGTGTGTTGAGAGAGAATTAGAAAGAGAATTGGAAGTGAAATGGAGTGAATGATGAGTGGTAATTGGTGAGTGGTGAGTGGGGTTAAAAGGAGTTCTAGTTAGTTGACTAGCTCATGGTAGAAGTTAAAATTGATTAGTCATACATGACATAATCAAGAGTGGAATCCCATGCTAGTCCCTATTGGTATATACCCATAGTAAGTATGTTTTGAAGCTGTGTATAATACGGGTAAGAATACGACTAGAATTCTTGATGAAAGAAAAGAATGGGAAAGTAACTGTAACCATTTTCGTTAAGTATGAGTGTTTTGATATATGTCTTGAAGTCTTCCAAAAGTATTTTAATACATCTAAATACACTACATGTATATACATTTTAACTTAGTCGTTAAGTCATCGTTAGTCGTTACATGTAAGTGTTGTTTTGAAACCTTTAAGTTAACGATCTCAATTAATGTTGTTAACCCATTGTTTATTATTTCCAATGAGATGTTAAATTATTATATTATCATGATATTATGATATATTAATATATCTTAATATGATATATATACATTTAAATGTCGTTACAACGATAATCGTTACATATATGTCTCGTTTCGAAATCCCTAAGTTAGTAGTCTTGTTTATATGTATATAACTTATTGTTAATATACTTATAGAGATACTTACTTATCATAATCTCATGTTAACCATATGTATATCCATATATATATCATCATGTCGTTTTTACAAGTTTTAACGTTCGTGAATCGCCGGTCAACTTGGGTGGTCAATTGTCTATATGAAACATATTTCAGTTAATCAAGTCTTAACAAGTTTGATTGCTTAACATGTTGGAAACATTTAATCATGTAAATATCAATCTCAATTAATATATATAAACATGGAAAAGTTCGGGTCACTACAACTTGCGCCCACCAAAATGAAATAATTACAAAGTCAGCTACTAGAATTATTAGAACGTGGTTTTATCCGACCGAGTACGTCACCATGGGGAGCTCCAATTTTGTTCGTTAAAAAGAAAGATGGGTCTTTTCGCATGTGTATCGATTACCGTGAGCTGAACAAAGTAAGCATCAAAAACTGATACCCTTTACCCCGAATCGATGACCTATTTGATCAACTCCAAGGTTCGAGCGTATACTCCAAAATTGACTTAAGGTCGGGTTATCATCAACTGAGGGTTAAAGAAGCCGATATACCAAAAACAGCTTTCAGAACTCGTTATGGCCATTATGAATTCATGGTTATGTCATTCGATCTCACCAATGCACCCGCAGTTTTCATGGATCTCATGCACCGAGTATGTAGTCCATATTTAGATAAGTTTGTTATTGTCTTTATTGATGACATTCTTATCTATTCGAAGAATAACCAAGAACACGAACAACACTTGAGACTTATGTTAGAGTTGTTAAGAAAAGAACAACTTTATGTAAAATTCTCTAAGTGCGCTTTTTGGTTAAATGAAGTACAATCTCTTGGCCACGTAGTCAGTAATAATGGAATCAAAGTTGATCCCGCCAAGATCGAAGCCATCAAAAATTGGGAAACCCCAAAAACTCCAACGCAAATACGTCAATTTTTGGGTTTAGCCAGTTATTATAGGAGATTTATTCAAGATTTCTCCCGTGTAGCCAAACCTTTAACTGCCTTGACACATAAGGGGAAGAAGTATGAATGGACTTCCGAACAAGAGGGTGCCTTCCAATTGTTGAAAAAGAAGTTGACTACGGCACTATTTTATCGTTACCTGACGGAATGGAAGATTTTGTTGTCTACTGCGACACATCAAGAATGGGTTTTGGGTGTGTTCTTATGCAACGGAAGAAGGTGATTGCATATGCTTCTCGACAACTCAAAATTCATGAACAAAACTACACCACACATGATCTGGAATTGGGCGCCGTTGTTTTTGCATTAAAGATGTGGAGACATTATCCATATGGGGTCAAGTTTATCGTATACACCGACCACAAAAGTCTCCAACATATTTTAAATCAAAAGAAACTAAATATTAGGCAGTGTAGGTGGGTTGAGCTACTAAATGATTATGATTGTGAAATCCGTTACCACCCGGGGAAAGAAAATGTGGTAGCCGATGCCTTGAGTCGAAAGGAAAGAGAACCTATTGGAGTAAAAGCTATGAACATGATTATTCATACTAATCTTACTACTCGAATAAAAGAGGCACAACATGAGGTTTTGAAGAAAGGAAGTTTTGAAAGGGAAATACCCAAAGGATTATAAAAACAGCTTAATATTCGGGAAGACGGAACCATGTATTTAGCTAAAAGAATTTGGGTACCAAAGATTGGGGATTTGAGGAAAGTGGTACTAGATAAAGCACATAAAACCAGATATTCAATACATCCCGGAGCGGGAAAAATGTACCAAGACCTCAAGAGAAACTTTTGGTGGCCAGGAATGAAGGCCGATATAGCCACATATGTAGGAGCGTGTTTGACTTGTTCTAAAGTCAAAGCTGAGCATCAGAAACCATCAGGTCTACTCCAACAACCTGAAATCCCAGAATGGAAATAGGAAAACATTACCATGGATTTCATTGCTAAGTTACCGAGAACCGCAGGTGGTTATGATATGATTTGGGTAATAGTCGATCGTCTTACTAAGTCAGCACATTTTCTGCCAATAAAAGAAGAGGATGGTATAGAGAAATTAGCACGATTATACCTGAAAGAAGTTGTTTCTAGACATGGTATACCAATATCTATTATCTCTGATCGTGATAGCAGATTTACTTCCAGATTTTGGCAGGCATTACACGAAGCGTTGGGAACTCGTCTAGATTTAAGTACTGCCTATCATCCACAAACTGATGGGCAGATTGAAAGGATGATTCAGACACTCGAAGACATGCTACGAGCATGTGTTATTGATTTTGGAAGCAGTTGGGATCGACATCTACCGTTAGCTGAGTTTTCCTACAACAACAGCTACCATTCTAGTATTGAGGCTGCACCATTCGAGGTACTTTATGGTAGGAAGTGCAGGTCTCCGATTTGTTGGAGTGATGTGGGGGATAACCAGATTACAGGTCCGGAAATTATCCAAGAAACCACCGATAAAATCATTCAGATTCAGCAACGATTCGTTCCTCATGCTTATTGTTAACAAAAGCTTCAATTTGAGTCTCGCCAAGCTTTACAAGAAAATCGTTAGTAATAATCATGCGTAATGATCCTACTCGTATCGCCGGATGTTGACTCTTCCGACTTAACGCATCCGCGACCACATTCGCCTTACCCGGATGATAAAGTATTTCACAATCATAGTCTTTCACCACATCCATCCATCTACGTTGACGATAATTCAAATCTCGTTGATCGAAAAGGTGTTTCAAACTCTTGTGATCCGAATAAATCGTACACTTGACACCATACAAGTAATGGCGCCAAATTTTCAACGCATGAACAACCGCCGCCAACTCTAGATCATGAGTCGGATATCTCGTTTCGTGTTCCTTTAATTGTCGAGAGGCATACGCGATGACTTTACCTCGTTGCATTAGAACACAACCCATCCCATTTAAAGAAGCATCACAATAAACCGTCATGTCTTCTACACCTTCCGGCAATACTAAAACCGGAGCTTAACACAACTTCTCTTTTAACAATTGAAAAGCAATTTCTTGCTCGTTCTCCCAATTAAACCTCGCGTTCTTTCTCGTCAATTTCGTCAATGGAGAAGCAATTTTAGAAAAGTCTTAGATAAACCGACGATAATAACCGGCCAATCCGAGGAAACTTTGGATTTCCGTAGGCATTGTCGGTCGCCCCCAACTCTTCACCGTCTCTATCTTTCCCGGATCTACTTAAATACCATCTTTGTTCACAATGTGGCCAAGGAATTGAACTTCCGTTAGCCAAAATTCATATTTGGAGAATTTAGCATACAACTTCTCCTTTCATAACGTCTTCAACACACCCCGCAAATTATGTTCATGTTCCTTCATACTCTTCGAATAGACAAGTATGTCGTCAATGAACACAATTACCGACTTGTCCAACATAGGTTGGCATACTCGGTTCATAAGATCCATGAATGCCACCGGTGCATTCGTAAGACCAAAAGGCATTACCACAAACTCAAAATGCCCATAACGCATTCTAAAAGCCGTTTTCTCAATATCTTCCTCACGGACCCGAATTGGTGATAACCGGACCGTAGGTCGATTTTAGAGAAATACGTTGCACCTTAGAGTTGGTCGTACAAATCATCAATCCGAGGCAATGGATAACGATTCTTGATCGTCACTTTATTCAAGTCCCAATAATCGATGCACATCTGCATACTACCATCCTTCTTCTTCACAAATAAAATCGGAGCGCCCCATTGTAACGACCTGGATTTTTCCGCTAATGTATAAGATTAATATTTACATAATTAAATGTTTCTAACATGTTAAGCAATCAAACTTGTCAAGAATTATATATTTGGAATGAATTTTATTCAAACGTTTGGCCACCCAGTCTGTCTGACGATTCACGAACGTCATAACTTGTAATAATTATATAATGGAATATATATATGGATATATATTTTTTTGATTTGTTAAAATGATATTTAAGTATCTCATTAAGTATATTAACAATTGGTTATATACATAAAATTGAGACTACTAATTTAAGGACTTCGAAACAATATACATATATATAACGTTTAACGACGTTATAAGTCTTAAGTTAAAATGAATATATAGGTATTGTATTAAAATGTATTAATACACTTTTGAAAGACATAGATATATATACTAACATACTTATACTCAACAAAGATAACTATACTCATATTCGCATTCAATTCCATCAAGAATTCTACTTGTATTCATACGGTATCTATACCCGTATTATACCCAGCTTCTAGATGTATTTACTATTCGTATATATCAATAGTAAAACATCATTTTCAACCTTTTTAATCATAGGGAAACATGTTTAACAACTCTTGGAATTTTATAACATGTATTTTAGCAAAATTTCAACTAAAGAATCCTTATACATATATCTATATATCACGTCCATATCTAGCTCCATGTACATCATTTTATTTCACATTTCTTTCAAGTTTAATTCCTTCTTAACTCTCTCTAAATACCTATTCTAAATATTCAGCAAACCTTCATCATTTTAACCATAAACTAGATCAAAAATTAAAGCCATAATCATCATAAGAAAAACCAATCAAGAACACTTCATGAAGATCATCCATTTCAAGTTTATACTTTCAATCTTTTGAATCCATTTCAAAAACTCTTTGAAGATCAAGAATTTATCATTCAGCTCAGCTAATTTCTAAGTTTTAATCAAGATAATAAACATACTCAAACTTTGGTTCAATTCATTTAATCATAACTATCTTAAATCAAGATAGATTTCTTACTTGAAACTTTTGTTGATTCCAAGCTTCTACTTCAAGGTTTTCGCTTCTACTTCAAGATTTTATAAACTATCAAGGACACCATCAACTCAAAGATCCTTTCCTTATTTTTCCAGTAACATCACTCTTTAAACTTGAGGTAGTGACCTTATTCGAAATCTCGTTCGATTCATATTCATATAGCTATCTTATTTTGAGTTTATAACTAATAACAACAAGAACATAGTTTAGATTATTTCTAAACTTGTTTGCAAACAAACTTAATCCTTCTAACTTGACTTTTAAAATACTTCAACACATGTATTATGACAGTATGTTAAGCTAACATAAGTATATAAAACTTGTAAACACGAAGAACACCTTAAAATCGAATATACGCCGTCTTAGTCAAACGGGGGCTGTTTTGGGTTTAATTTTAAAAACCTATCTTAAACTTTGAATTAAAAGATTTCCTTTGGTGAAAAATCTTATTTTATATGGATATGAAACATATCCAAAATCCATGGTTACACTCTAAGTGGAAGTATGTTTTTCAAAATGGTCATCAAGATGTCGTTCTTACGATGGATATGACTATCTTCTCTTATTTGACACCTAAGCTATATTTTCGACTATAAACATATACTTTTTCTGTTTAGATTAATAAATAACGGTTCGATACTGTAACAACCCAAACCAACCCGCGAGCAAACCACGTGAAAAATACAAAATAAAATTTTTTTTTGCTGCACAGTGAACTGGCGCGGCGCGCCAGGATGGCCGCGCTGCGCGCCATTCGGGTCTGTCCGGAAAGTCTCAAAATGCGAAAAAGATCGACCAGTTCCCGACATTTTTAGACGACACGCTTTTAACCAAACATTCAAATATGTAAAACTAACACAATTCAAACGTAAAATAAGTTTTACAAAGCAGGGCCCACTTCGGCCATTTTACGAGTTTAATACAAAATATGAGTTTCGACCGCCAAAAAGTTTAAGTACCAAACTACACTACGAGCATGGCGTTTGGGATTAAACTACCCAAGTCTCGGTCAAACTCCAAGAACTAACACTTCCAAAAAGCGTCTCCTAATCAACAAAGCGGGAATCTCTATTCCATGATAATGCCCTTACCCTTGTCCACAACCGAACCTATAAAAATAGTAAACAACAAGAGGGTAAGCAAAGCTTAGTGAATGCAATAATTATACGAATACATATACAATTATACCTACTTGCATACACTTACACACCAAACCGCAAACACGCTAGCATACACATTTAGCTTTTCGTCACGATAACAAGCTATAAATCTCCAATACCACAAGCTAGCATAACAACCACATATGAATATAACTCGAATAATATAATATGCTTACAACACAAATAACCATGGTTAACCAATAGCACAAGGGAACGACGCTCACGACAACGCCATCGGTGTTCACAACATCCGTTAGGGCACTTAACACCTCGCACCACTAACCCCTAGGGTAGCACCTTAACACCTCGACACATCACCCCGAGTGGCATCTTAACACCTCGATGCATCACTCATTAATTTACGGAGTGGCGTCTTAACACCTTGACACTACACTCCTAGGTGGCATCTTAACACCTCGATGCTACACCCGAGTGGCATCTTAACACCTCGATGCTACACTCTTCACGTGAAACATGGTGTCTTAGCACCTCGACACTACACATTTCATGCTACAACAAATAGACACATTATATACATACGCATATAATTATTCCACTCACCTCAAAGTCTTGTGAAAAGATACCCGAGCTTGCGAGACCTCAAAGTAACGTACCTATCATATCATACACATCATCAAACGCAAACTCAAGTCGGTCAACCAAACCCTTTTCACCATTCTAAGCCATTTTGACCCAAGGTGCAATTTCAACCCATTTTCACCCTTAACCCTAAATTGGGTCAACACACACCAAAACCCTAATCATTCGTCAAGATGGGTTTAAAACACATTTAGGTCGCAAGGCTAACTCGTTTTCATACTTGCTAGGCCACTTAGGTCATTAAAGACTCATTTGACCCATTTCAAAGTCAACACACCCATTTGGGTCATCCATACCCAATAACACCCATTTACATATTATAAAAGTGTTCTAGCCACCAACTAACTAAATTTAAGACTCAAAAGTCCAATTAACACATTCAAACCCTAGGTTAGTCATCAATGAGTCTTCATAACCCATAATCACCCAAAATCCCCAAAATACTAACAAAATGGGTCTTTGGTTCATCGCTAGCCCAAAACTTAACCCTTAAAGCAATTAAAGTAAGAAATTGGGATTTATAACTTACCAACACAATCACCACGTAGCTATCGTCTAGATGAACGACTTTAAAACTTGCACCAAGACCCGATTCAACCTCTTTCACCCTTAAATGGAGCTTTCTCTCTCAAGGATTGCACTCTCTCACTAAATTTCAATTGGAGGAGATGAGGTTGTTGTAAGAGTAGTAAATGAGCTCCCCACAACTGATCTAGGGTATTAAATTCGGCCCCAAAGTGAAATTACACAATTGCCCTTAAAATATCTATTTTAAAAAGAAGAAAGGAATCTGTTGCAGACAGATGGCGCGGCGCGCCACCAGGCCGTGCGGCGCGCGACACCTCCAGTTCAGCTTCTTTGTTGCTTTTAAATATATAACCAAAACCCCGTTTCAAGTATCGAACATTACACTTATATACACTACAAATACTCGGGTCTTACAACTCTCCCCCACTTATTCGGATTGAGTCCTCGCAATCCAAGCGGCATGACACGAGGGAAGATAAACTAACACGAACTCTTGGGGCTCCCAAGTGAACTCGGAACCTTTACTTCACCGCCATTGAACCTTGAAAGTTCTCACCTCTTTATTCCTCAACATTTTCACCTTCTCGTCAAGGATAGCAATCGGTTCCTCGACATATTCTAACTTGTTGTTTAGCTCGATTTCGTCTAATGACATCCATGAAGAATCATCCGCAAGACACTTACGGAGGTGGAAAACATGAAATGTATTATGGATCCTCGCAAGCTTTTCGGGTAATTCCAATCGATATGCAACTTCACCAACACGAGCTAAAACCTTGAACGGCCCAATAAACCGAGGAGCTAACTTTCCCCGTTTTTGAAATCGAATAATACCCTTCCATGACGAAACCTTAAGCATCACCATATCGCCTTCTTGGAACTCAATTAATCGCCTACGTCTATCGGCATACGACTTTTGCCTATCTTGAGCCTTCTTCAAATGTTCCCGAATCAAATCGATCTTGCTATTGGTCTCTAAAAGCAAATCGATACTCCCGATCTCTCTTTGACCCACTTCTCCCCAAAAAACGGGAGTTCGACACCTACGCCCATAAAGCATTTCATAAGGTGGCATCCCGATACTAGTATGATAACTATTATTGCACGAGAATTCCACCAAAGGCAAATGCTCATCCCAACTACCACCGAAGTCAATGATGCACGCCCGTAACATATCTTCCAAAGTTTGGTTCGTACGTTCGGTTTGACCGTCCGTTTGAGGATGATACGCCGTACTCAACTTCAATTGCGTACCCATATCTTCATGAAACTTTTCCCAAAACCGAGATGTAAAACGGGTATCTCGATCCGAAATAATAGATATAGGAACCTCATGTCGCGAGACCACTTCCTTGATAAACAACTTAGCCAAGGCCTCCGACGATATCGCTTCTTTAATGGGAAGAAACAAAGCGCTTTTTGTCAATCGGTCAACTATAACCTAAATCGAATCGAATTGGGTTCTCGCCGTTTTAGGTAACTTGGTAATGAAATCCATGGTAATGTGTTCCCATTTCCGCTTCGGGATTTCTAACGGTTGCAACTTACCATACGGCTTTTGGTGTTCGGCTTTTACTTGTAAACACGTGACACATTACTCAACATACTTCACAACATCACGTTTCATGCCCGGCCACCAATAACCTTTCTTCAAGTCATGATACATTTTTGTCGCGCCCAGATGAATGGAATATTTTGACTTATGTGCTTCATCAAGTAGCACCCGTCGGTAATCACCCATCTTAGGCACCCACACCCTTCCTTGAAAAGACAACAAACCACGCGGGCCCATAGTAATGAACTCCGATTGGCCCACGATTCGTTCCACATGCTTATTGTGAACGTAAGCCTCTATTTGAATCTCGCCAAGCTTCTCAAGAAAATCGTTGGAAATAATCAAACGTAACGACCCCACTTTTATTGCCGGATGTTGACTCTTTCGACTCAACACATCCGCGACAACATTCGCCTTACCCGGATGATAAAGTATTTCACAATCGTAGTCTTTCACCACATCCATCCACCTACGTTGGAGATAATTCAAGTCTCGTTGATTAAAGAGATGTTTCAAACTCTTATGATCCGAATAAATATTACACTTGACACCATACAAGTAATGGCGCCAAATTTTCAACGCATGCACAACCGCCGCCAACTCAAGATCATGAGTCGGATATCTCATTTCGTGTTCCTTTAATTGTCGAGAGGCATAAGCGATGACTTTACCTCTTTGCATCAGAACACACCCGAGCCCATTTAGCGAAGCATCACAATAAACCATCATATCTTCCACACCTTCCGGTAATACTAACACCGGAGCTTGACACAACTTCTCTTTTAACCATTGAAAAGCAATTTCTTGCTCGTTCTCCCAATTAAACTTAGCATTCTTTCTCGTCAACTTCGTTAATGGAGAAGCAATCTTAGAAAAGTCTTGGATAAACCGACGATAATAACCGTCCAATCCGAGGAAACTTCGGATTTCCGTAGGCGTAGTCGGTCGTCCCCAACTCTTCACCGTCTCTATCTTCCCCGGATCTACTTGAATACCGTCTTTGTTCACAATATGACCAAGGAATTGGACTTCCCTTAGCCAAAATTCACATTTGGAGAACTTAGCATACAACCTCTCCTTTCGTAAGGTCTTCAATACTTCACGCAAATGACGTTCATGTTCGTTAATACTTTTCGAATAGACTAGTATGTAGTCGATGAACACTATTACCGACTTTTCCAACATAGGTTGGCACACTCGGTTCATAAGATCCATGAATGCCGCTGGTGCATTCGTAAGACCAAAAGGCATCACCACAAACTCAAAATGCCCATACCGCGTTCTAAAAGCCGTTTTCTCAATGTCTTCCTCACGGACCCGCATTTGGTGATAGCCGGACCGTAGGTCGATCTTAGAGAAATACGTTGCACCTTGAAGTTGGTCAAACAAATCGTCAATCCGAGGCAATGGATAACAATTCTTGATCGTCACATTATTCAACTCACGGTAATCAATGCACATACGCATACTACCATATTTCTTCTTCACAAATAACACCGGAGCGCCCCACGGTGAAGCACTCGGTTGAATAAAACCCTTCTCGAGCAATTCTTGAATTTGATTTAACAACTCTTGCATCTCCGTTGGTGCTAAATGATAAGGAGTTTTAGCAATGGGGGTAGCCCCCGGAACCAACTCGATGCGAAATTCAACTTGTCTTTCCGCCGGAACACCCGGTAACTCATCCGGAAAAACATCTTCAAACTCATTAACCACCGGAATTTCACGAATAGGTGGTGGCTCATTACAAGTATCAACAACATGAGCAAGGAAAGCCATGCCACCGATAACAACATGACGACGTGCCCGTGCAAGTGCATATCAGCACCGGTCTCCTCCGCCTATCACCATGAATAACCAACTCTCCCCCACTTGGGGTCTTCACACGAATAAACTTATCATGGCATGCAATATCGGCTCTATAACGATCGAGCCAATCCATACCAACGACAATATCAAAGTCGCCCAAGGTCATTGGAATAAGATCAATTTTAAAGGTTTCGGCACCAAAAACAACATCACAATTTTCACACACATCGACCACTAGCACCGTCTTGCCGTTCGCTATTTCGACTTCTACCGGACGACTTAACTTAGCTAACGGTCTATAAAGTTTAGGAACAAATCTAGGAGACACAAACGACAAATTTGCACCGCTATCAAAAAGAATCCTCGCCGGATTAGAATTAACCATGAAAGTACCTGAGACAACTTCGTTTGATTGTTTAGCTTCATCATTAGTCATCAAGTAGTTGCGACCCCTAGCCATACCCGCCGCCTTCTCTAACCGCTTCACATTATCATTTCGCAAATCGGGACACTCCGGCTTCTTATGCCCCTCTTTGCCGCAATTAAAACAAGTGACTTTGTTTCCGGAAGATGGTTTCGGACACTCACGAGCCATATGACCCAGTTGCCCACAATTGTAGCACGTATAAGAAAACCCGCCGGTAGTGCCCTTCTTTGCACTATTGACACTTTCGGCCCCCCTCTTGCTCTTGCTCTTCTTGCTTGAGGCGTTAGAGTAACTAAAACCTTCAAATTTTCTTTTGGAAAACATGAAATCACTCTTTCTTGGAACCTCCGGCTCAAAACCCCGAGCCAACTCGAACAATTTATCAAAAGACTTAGCCATACCCCGACTAATCTTCCTCTTGTACTCATCATTCAAAGTACGGTAGAAATTCTTCATGAGCTTATGATCATCACCCACATATTCCGGGCAAAAACGAGTCTTTGCCAAGAATGTAGACTTGAGTGTAACCAAGTCCATTGACCCTTGTTGCAAATGGTGCAACTCGTCCCGGATTCTATCGAGATCGGATGAAGTTCGGTATTCTCTGAAAAATTCTTTCTTGAACTCCTCCCATGTCAAGCCCATACATTGTTCTTCACCATACAAGTTGATTTTATCGTCCCAACACAACTTAGCTTCTTCGCGTAACATGCTAGAACCATACCTCGTCTTCTTTTCGGGAGGACATTCCGCAGTACGGAAAGCTCCCTCAATATCGGAGATCCAACATGTACTTTTTAAAGGATCCCGCACCCCATTAAACATCGGGGGTTGAGCATCCTTGAAGTTCTTGTAGTGGAAGTCCCGCCTTCCTTCACCTCCTTCACCGCGAGGATAGATATTCCTAGCGTCAAGGGCCTCTTCGATAGTGGCCTTCATTCGTTCATTAATTAGATCGGTTATTTGCTCATCAACTGAATCTTGAAAGATCTTTCGAACGTCCGCAAGAAAATCCGCTTTTAACTTCTTAAAGACGGCCTCGACCTTGGTTGAGAACTCGGCGTCCCCGCTTGTACTTCCATTATCATGTTCGAAACCGTTTCAAATCTTCATTCTATAAAACGAATTAGGTTAAACCACCAAACGGAAGGAAAAATTATATATATATACATACACATACGCCACACTACTCCATCTCGCTCAACAATCGCCGTACATTACTTGTTTGACACGATTTGCGCTCGTAACAATGGTAGCTAATCATTGTTACGCGAGCACATCGCATTAACTGTAGTGACCCGAACTTTTCCATGTTTATATATATTAATTGAGATTGATATTTACATGATTAAATGTTTCTAACATGTTAAGTAATCAAACTTGTTAAGACTTGATTAATTGAAATATGTTTCATATAGACAATTGACCACCCAAGTTGACCAGTGATTCACGAACGTTAAAACTTGTAAAAACTATATGATGACATATATATGGATATATATATATATAGTTAACATGATACTATGATAAGTAAACATATCATTAAGTATATTAACAATGAACTACATATGTAAAAACAAGACTACTAACTTAACGATTTTTAAACGAGACATATATGTAACGATTATCGTTGTAAAGACATTTAATGTATATATATCATATTAAGAGATATTCATACATGATAATATCATGATAATATAATAATTTAAAATCTCATTTAATATTATAAACATTGGGTTAACAACATTTAACAAGATCGTTAACCTAAAGGTTTCATAAAAACAATTACATGTAACGACTAACGATGACTTAACGACTCAGTTAAAATGTACATACATGTAGTGTTTTAATATGTATTTATACACTTTTGAAAGACTTCAATACACTTATTAAAATACTTCTACTTAACAAAAATGCTTACAATTACATCCTCGTTCATTTTCATCAACAATTCTACTCGTATGCACCTGTATTCGTACTCGTACAATACACAGCTTTTAGATGTAGGTACTATTGGTATATACACTCCAATGATCAGCTCTTATCAGCCCATGTGAGTCACCTAACACATGTGGGAACCATCTTTTGGCAACTAGCATGAAATATCTCATAAAATTACAAAAATATGAGTAATCATTCATGACTTATTTACATGAAAACAAAATTACATATCCTTTATATCTAATCCATACACCAACGACCAAAAACACCTACAAACACTTTCATTCTTCAATTTTCTTCATATAATTAATCTCTCTCAAGTTCTATCTTCAAGTTCTAAGTGTTCTTCATATATTCTACAAGTTCTAGTTACATAAAATCAAGAATACTTTCAAGTTTGCTAGCTCACTTCCAATCTTGTAAGGTGATCATCCTGTGACGACCCGGGAATTTCCGACCAAATTTAAACTTAATCTTTATATAGTTTTGACACGATAAGCAAAGTCTGTTGGGTTTAATCTCA
The DNA here is from genome assembly GCF_046630445.1 of Rutidosis leptorrhynchoides. Classification (NCBI taxonomy): domain Eukaryota; kingdom Viridiplantae; phylum Streptophyta; class Magnoliopsida; order Asterales; family Asteraceae; genus Rutidosis; species Rutidosis leptorrhynchoides. Next base: position 114,626,512 of record NC_092341.1, on the reverse strand, counting down.
AATATTTTGAACTAATTCATTTATTCATTTGACCTTCGACTGCTCTCGACGATTCACGAACAATTAATTGTAAATAGATATGTGTGTATGTATATATAAATAATAATACGAAATATAAATTTGAAGTATTATATGTTGTTATTATTAGAAATTAATAAAATAAAAAAATAGGATATTATAATAATTATTATTTGAAGGATATCTATATATATAGTATATTAAATATATATTGTGATCTATTTAAGAAACGACAGAAACACTCAATTGTCATTCGATCAATATAAAACAAGTAAAATATGAACTTATATGATTTTTAAAAATAAATGGTGATCCGAAAATGAGTTATATCAATTATAGGCTTATTAAAAATGCACTTAGGAACTAATTATTAAATTTGAAAACTTTTTATATTTTACCCGAGATCGAGCGCGGACAGTTGAATTAATTTCTATTCAATAATTTTAAACAGTTAGTGATTGATTTTACACTCTAAAAGACCGAAATAAATAAATATAGTTAATATAAAAAAATTTAGAATTTTTTTTAAAACTTTTATCCTCCTCTGATTAATAACGGAGTACGAAGTTCAGTCCGTAAAAGAAATAGTACAATAATAATTCAGGCGGCTTAACTGTTTCTTTCTTTTCTACACGTTTCAGTGTTAATATTATTATATGAATATTATTACATCATATGAAAGGTACTGAATGTGAGTTGTCTTCCATTTTCAAGAGTGTGACTTAATGTTTTCTTTATATATCTCTTTCTTTACTTTCTAGTGATATACACACACATTTATATAATATAATATGCAACTTTGCCTTCTTCTTTTTTTTGAATTTATGTTCGTGTACCAAACAAGACCCACTACTTCATCCTTTTTATTTATATTTCTACATGCTTGCTATATGTGTTTCTAATCAACCATCTTTTGAACCGAAGATCAAACAACATCCTCTTATTTCTTTAGTGAACCCACACCTTCAATGGATACCTGCTGCTGTCTTGTTGTTATAATACCGCTGCTGCAACCGCTGTTTGAAAACCACACAACCAACCATCATTAAATCACCACTTTCACTATATCTCACTCGATACATTTCTCTCTCTCTCTCTCTCTCATTTTCTTCGCAAATCACTACCGGCCACCATGAACTGTCATTTAAACACCACCACAAACACCTTGATGAATTGTTCACTGCTGCTGTGCAGTCTTCACCCGCCACCATCTTCAACCTAAAATCATCACTCTAAAACACCTTTAACCACCACCCTCTTTAACCACCCCCGAGACCACCATCGTTTTTATTTTTTATTTTTTGTTTTGTTCGATGAAACACCTGCAAAACCCACGAAAGCATACTGCTACTGCAACTACTGCTTTATTTTTTTTATGTTCCTTTTAAAATAGCGAATATGGGATGAAGATGATACGGTGGACAGGTGGAATATATTATACAGTGAGATATCAAAGTTTCCAAACAAGTTGAGCATGTGGGGCAAATAAATATATATAAAAAAAGTGATTATGCAATACCTTTTAAATGTGAGGCTGCGTGAATTTTTTTTTGGCCGAAATCTAGTTTCTTGGTTGGGCTGAGTTGTATATTTTTGAGATCATTTTTTTTGTGAGTTTGGGATATAGAATATTGGGCCGTAAATTATTTGGTGTTATCGGGCCAATACTCATTTTATGTTTTCCAATTTGGACCGTAAGGATTGATGTTGAAATAAAGTGGGTATGCATGATATAATGAACGTGGTAACAAGCATGCTTAGGAATTGACGATGATATATAAGTTGGAAATGATGCATGAAATAATACACGAGTTATTGGATTGATATTGTTATTGATGTTGATATTGACACTGATCGAGTCGATTAAATAATGGTGATGATAATAATATGATGATATAAGAATGATAAATGATAATTACGTTAGATGAAGATTAGGATTTTGATTAGGTTATGATCCTAAAAATGATTAAGTTAATGATAATATAAGTATAATAATAATGATGATGATGATGATGATAACCGAGGTTCGATGATGGCAGTTATGATCAATGAAAGTGGAAGATCTTCATGGTTCGTGAATTCGAGGCCAACCCTGCATCGTTCAGTTGTTCAATGTCGTCATATGTATTTTTACTACAAAATACAGTATCGTGAGTTTCATTACTCCCCTTTAAATGTTTTTGCAATATATATATTTTTGGGACTGAGAATACATGCGCTATTTTTATAAATGATTTACAAAATAGACACAAGTACGTGAAACTACATTCTATGGTTGAATTATCGAAATCGAATATGCCCCTTTTTATTAAGTCTGGTAATCTAAGAATTAGGGAACAGACACCCTAATTGACGCGAATCCTAAAGATAGATCTATCGGGCCCAACAAGCCCCATCCAAAGTACCGGATGTTTTAGTACTTCGAAATTTATATCATGTCCGAAGGAGGATCCCGGAATGATGGGGATATTCTTATATATGCATATTGTTAATGTCGGTTACCAGGTGTTCAATCCATATGAATGATATTTTTGTCTCTATGCATGGGACGTATGTTTATGAGAAATGGAAATCTGGAATCTTGTGGTCTATTAAAATGATGGAAACGATTGTTTAAGTTAAACTAATGAACTCACCAACCTTTTGGTTGACACTTTAAAGCATGTTTATTCTCAGGTACGAAAGAAATCTTCCGCTGTGTATTTGCTCATTTTATAGATATTACTTGGAGTCATTAATGGCATATTTCAAAAGACGTTGCATTCGAGTCGTCGAGTTCATCAAGATTATTATCAAGTCAATTATAGTTGGATATATTATGAAATGGTATGCATGCCTGTCAACTTTCGATGTAATGAAAGTTTGTCTTTTCAAAAACGAATGCAATGTTTGTAAAATGTATCATATAGAGGTCAAGTACCTCGCGATGTAATCAACTGTTGTGAATCGTTTATAATCGATATGGACTTCGTCCGGATGGATTAGGACGGGTCCTTTCAGTTGGTATCAGAGCGGTGGTCGTAGCGAACCAGGTCTGCATTAGTGTGTCTAACTGATAAGTCGTTAGGATGCTTTAGTGAGTCTGGACTTCGACCGTGTCTGCATGTCCAAAGTTTTGCTTATCATTTTGTGTCGAAAATCATCTGCTTATCATCCTTAGGAAATTACCTACTTATTATTCTTAGTCTAGACATGTTTTACTGCATTGACTGCATGAATAGTGTATCTGACAATTCATATCTTAGCGTATCTGACAATTCATATCTTAGCGTATCTGACAATTCATATTTTAGCGTATCTGACAATTCATATCTTGGCGTATCTGTTACTGTAGACCTTGCCTGATATCTCTCGTAAATTTCTCCTCAATTTAAGGGATCCTGGTACTATATATATCTATGTAAATTATGCATTGAGAATACCATCCAACTATTAATTACTATCACTAAACTCTTCATATCAAAAATCTTTCCTGAGATCGCGTAAGATGGCCTCTACGAATCGATCAAATTCCTCTGACTCCGAAGACAGCGTGACAGGAGCACATCAATCAGTCAACTATCGTGATTACTGGAGAAAATGGGGGTGGGTTCGCGACATACTCACTCTATGGAGAAAGGAAGAAGGTACTCCATATCATGAATCGAATCTACCACCTAACCTTGGAGTACTCGACCCGCTCACTGGCGAACCTATTCGCAACACCGTTTATACCCTTTTTGCCAGAATTTTTCGTCTTGAGACTACCATTAATGGAACTAGAAAAGATATCCAATCTCTACCTCACATTGATAACCAACCAGGGTTAGTAGAAGAAGTTAAAGAACTCCGAGCTCGAGTGTTAACTTTAGAGAGCACGGTACACAGTCTGCAAACACCAGCAGTATCACCAACACCAGTCACATCACCAACCTTAGCACCAACAACACTAGTACCACCAACAACAACATCTGCATCACCAGCTTCGACATCTCATTCTATACCTCAAGTATAATCATCGTTCTACGTATCGTTCTATCTATTTTATTTTCGTTCGACATGGCGATTATGTAATCTTTAATGTTTTAGAAATTATATATTCTTGCTCTAATGATAAATCAAATGAGATCAATATCACATTAACTCATTTAATTCATGATTACATCTAAAGAAAATATATACGTATATATGTTTTCATAAAGATTGTAATTAAAAATTCTTTTGTACAAACTATTAATGGTGAAAATATTTTAACGGGTAGGTAACACCCGAGAAGTATTTAGATATCACATTAATAAGTTACACTGTACATTCTTCGGAATTGATTCAACGATCATTTACTATCCTATTTACAACCACCGATTTACGTATCCGTTCACCAAAGAATAACTATTTTCATTCAAATTCAATTTCATATTTGGATTTTGATCTATCAGAATCCAACAAGTGGCATAATGAAGAAATAATGGACACAATAAAAATTGATTAGAAACAGACTAATTGACAATATGAAATTTTGTTAAGAAACCACGCTAACAAAATCCTAGCTAACTGTTCCTAGCTAACTGTTAATTCCATATTACATTTTATTTATCGCAATTTTAATTCTCGCAATTTTATTTATCGTCATTTAATTTCTGTTATTTACTTTACGCACTTTATTTATCGTCATTTAATTTCTGTTATTTATATTATGCACTTTAAATATCGGGACACGTATACAAAGTTTTGACATATCATATCGACACATCTATATATATTATTTGGAATCACCATAGACACTCTATATGCAGTAATGATCGAGTTCTCTATACAGGGTTGAGGTTGATTCTATAATAATATATATACTTTGAGTTGTGATCGAGTCTGAGACGTATACGGGTCACGACGCATATTAATTAATTCGAATATTGTATATTAAACTATATGAATTATTGGACTGTTACTGTGGACTATCGACTGTGGACTAATAACATTGGACAATTAAAATGAATTAAAATATTGATTATAATATATGAAACTAAACAATTTTTCAAGTTGCCACTTGATTTCGTCTTAAACATCATTTGTATCTTCACGACTACATTCTGCGTTCAAACCTTTCATGATTCTTGAAAACACCTCAATCAAGAGGATGAACCAACCGCACTTCATCTGTAGAAGAAAAGATAGATACATATAGTTATGCACCTGAAAACACTCAGAATCTGAGTAAACATTTAACACATATCTGTGCTAATTCCTTTAGCTTTATTATTACCGAAAATAACTTTGCAATCTCTTTCCAAATTAGCCAATTTTGTCACAGCTTCATCAAGTCAACTTCAATTTTTCGTTCTAAACTACCTTATTATAACCTTGATATATATGCGTACTCTTTTATTGTTACCGTGGAACCTTTCATATTCTACCATATTACCAACAGACGTACCAACAACCTCGTTGCTTCTTGGTTTAAATCTCTTCGATAAATCATTATATTTATTCATTGAAACCCTATCATATACTTATCCGCATCATGTAACGAGAACTGCCATACCAATTACCGGGAATCAGAAATCAATACTTTGAAAACTCACAGCATATCTACAACAACAGTTATATGTATAACATTTACCTCTTCGAATTATGGTCTTTCATTCTGAAATTCTGAACAGCACTCAGTCTACAAATCAATGCATTGAACTTTGAAAAAGCTGAATGAAGCAGCAGAAACTGTAGACAACCGTAAATGACCTTTATATTTGGAAGTTTGATGATAAAGAATAGTATATTGGAAAAGCTCAGAAAAGTTGGAACTGGAAATCGGATTGAGCAAACTACGAAGGAGTCTCTGAACAAATCACAAGGACTAAACTTGTACATTAAGAATCCTGATGATTCTATTTCTAATGAAATCTTTAGCGAATACCTTGCTTCTGACTCCAAACTCTTGCGGACAAATTTTCTTCACCATCCTTCGATATTAGGAATTCCAAGATATCATCGTATCTTTCATTATAAATATCCTCCATATTTTGAAGATATTTTCATAAATATTCTTATCTGAAATCATTAATCTTTTCGTGCTATCGGTGTTACATCATATAGAAACTGTTAGTTTCTATATTCTGTAAAATTTCGAGCTTAAAATATGAATGTTATTGAAGTAATGTTGGGAACTGATGCATGAGTTAGTATAATATAATGACACTTGATCAACGTGATTATATTACATTGAGTCATGCTGAGTTTCTAATAGAACGTGATGATTCACAGATCATAACGTCATCATGTGCCATGTTACATAACTCTTTCATTTTGCTTAACTTCTGGACATATCAAGAAAATATACTCTTGATAGTTCCATTCTCAGTGATTCTGGTAATTTGATAAATCAAATCGTGCTATTACGTTCTTTCTTGTTTAGAACATTAAGTTCATTCGACACTCCATAATTATGAATTCTGGACCATTACTCGTTTTACTAGAAATCGAGAGGAGATTAAAAAGACAAAGAGCTCCGAAATATAAGGGAAGATATAAAACTCGACAACAACACTGAAATTACAATAATTAAAAATTAAAACATCACGACAATTAAAAATTTAAAGATTTCGATTATTAAACTAAAAATACTAGATCAAACTACTTGTCGTCGTCGTCATCTGCGAAGTAGCGTTCACCAGTCATTTCACCATCTGTGAGGTACTCTGGAGACATCGGTATTTCTCTTGCTGCTTCAGCTGATTCATCGAGGTAACGATAACCCAACGTCTCTTCATCTTCAAGAACCGCATACAAAGAAATGCGTTTACCGCGATCTTCAATAGTATCTTTTATAAAGTACCATTGATCATCGGTACACAGAAAACTTGCCCTACAATCCGCATCATAATCGTCTTTATAAAAGAATACAGACGTGAATTCACACGGAACTTTTTCCTTCAGAAAGGATAGCAAGTCTTGTAAACCAACATCACGAATGTCGATATCTTCAAACGAAATACTGTCGCCCCACGTATATTCCTTCATTTGATTACGGAAATCACCTCCGTAATGAACATCGAATGAAACAATCATTGGGGGAAGTGTTAACATTTTGCAGTTTGGGGAGTGTTTAATTTTGATTTTTGAGAAAGGGGGAAATATAAAAGAAAAATAGGTTTGAGTGTTTAAAATGAAGTATATGGTTGGTGTTTTTATAGTGTAAAAATGTCCGTTGGGATAGCCGTTGGAATTTTTTTTATGTTACTAACGGCTAAATATTTGGGCAAGTTTTTGGGCGAAGGTGGACGATGCCCGTTGGGACCTCTCTCACGATAGTTTCATTCATGCTCTTCGAATAATCGAATTATTTTATCTGTATTATTCTATAATGATGAAAACTCAATTTATCAACTCATATTCGTCATGAAAACATTTTTATTGTTAGCCATGACCACCTCACTCAAATTTCGGGACGAAATTTCTTTAACGGGTAGGTACTGTGACGACCCGGGAATTTCCGACCAAATTTAAACTTAATCTTTATATAGTTTTGACACGATAAGCAAAGTCTGTTGGGTTTAATCTCAAATATTTTGAACTAATTCATTTATTCATTTGACCTTCGACTGCTCTCGACGATTCACGAACAATTAATTGTAAATAGATATGTGTGTATGTATATATAAATAATAATACGAAATATAAATTTGAAGTATTATATGTTGTTATTATTAGAAATTAATAAAATAAAAAAATAGGATATTATAATAATTATTATTTGAAGGATATCTATATATATAGTATATTAAATATATATTGTGATCTATTTAAGAAACGACAGAAACACTCAATTGTCATTCGATCAATATAAAACAAGTAAAATATGAACTTATATGATTTTTAAAAATAAATGGTGATCCGAAAATGAGTTATATCAATTATAGGCTTATTAAAAATGCACTTAGGAACTAATTATTAAATTTGAAAACTTTTTATATTTTACCCGAGATCGAGCGCGGACAGTTGAATTAATTTCTATTCAATAATTTTAAACAGTTAGTGATTGATTTTACACTCTAAAAGACCGAAATAAATAAATATAGTTAATATAAAAAAATTTAGAATTTTTTTTAAAACTTTTATCCTCCTCTGATTAATAACGGAGTACGAAGTTCAGTCCGTAAAAGAAATAGTACAATAATAATTCAGGCGGCTTAACTGTTTCTTTCTTTTCTACACGTTTCAGTGTTAATATTATTATATGAATATTATTACATCATATGAAAGGTACTGAATGTGAGTTGTCTTCCATTTTCAAGAGTGTGACTTAATGTTTTCTTTATATATCTCTTTCTTTACTTTCTAGTGATATACACACACATTTATATAATATAATATGCAACTTTGCCTTCTTCTTTTTTTTGAATTTATGTTCGTGTACCAAACAAGACCCACTACTTCATCCTTTTTATTTATATTTCTACATGCTTGCTATATGTGTTTCTAATCAACCATCTTTTGAACCGAAGATCAAACAACATCCTCTTATTTCTTTAGTGAACCCACACCTTCAATGGATACCTGCTGCTGTCTTGTTGTTATAATACCGCTGCTGCAACCGCTGTTTGAAAACCACACAACCAACCATCATCAAATCACCACTTTCACTATATCTCACTCGATACATTTCTCTCTCTCTCTCTCTCTCATTTTCTTCGCAAATCACTACCGGCCACCATGAACTGTCATTTAAACACCACCACAAACACCTTGATGAATTGTTCACTGCTGCTGTGCAGTCTTCACCCGCCACCATCTTCAACCTAAAATCATCACTCTAAAACACCTTTAACCACCACCCTCTTTAACCACCCCCGAGACCACCATCGTTTTTATTTTTTATTTTTTGTTTTGTTCGATGAAACACCTGCAAAACCCACGAAAGCATACTGCTACTGCAACTACTGCTTTATTTTTTTTATGTTCCTTTTAAAATAGCGAATATGGGATGAAGATGATACGGTGGACAGGTGGAATATATTATACAGTGAGATATCAAAGTTTCCAAACAAGTTGAGCATGTGGGGCAAATAAATATATATAAAAAAAGTGATTATGCAATACCTTTTAAATGTGAGGCTGCGTGAATTTTTTTTTGGCCGAAATCTAGTTTCTTGGTTGGGCTGAGTTGTATATTTTTGAGATCATTTTTTTTGTGAGTTTGGGATATAGAATATTGGGCCGTAAATTATTTGGTGTTATCGGGCCAATACTCATTTTATGTTTTCCAATTTGGACCGTAAGGATTGATGTTGAAATAAAGTGGGTATGCATGATATAATGAACGTGGTAACAAGCATGCTTAGGAATTGACGATGATATATAAGTTGGAAATGATGCATGAAATAATACACGAGTTATTGGATTGATATTGTTATTGATGTTGATATTGACACTGATCGAGTCGATTAAATAATGGTGATGATAATAATATGATGATATAAGAATGATAAATGATAATTACGTTAGATGAAGATTAGGATTTTGATTAGGTTATGATCCTAAAAATGATTAAGTTAATGATAATATAAGTATAATAATAATGATGATGATGATGATGATAACCGAGGTTCGATGATGGCAGTTATGATCAATGAAAGTGGAAGATCTTCATGGTTCGTGAATTCGAGGCCAACCCTGCATCGTTCAGTTGTTCAATGTCGTCATATGTATTTTTACTACAAAATACAGTATCGTGAGTTTCATTACTCCCCTTTAAATGTTTTTGCAATATATATATTTTTGGGACTGAGAATACATGCGCTATTTTTATAAATGATTTACAAAATAGACACAAGTACGTGAAACTACATTCTATGGTTGAATTATCGAAATCGAATATGCCCCTTTTTATTAAGTCTGGTAATCTAAGAATTAGGGAACAGACACCCTAATTGACGCGAATCCTAAAGATAGATCTATCGGGCCCAACAAGCCCCATCCAAAGTACCGGATGTTTTAGTACTTCGAAATTTATATCATGTCCGAAGGAGGATCCCGGAATGATGGGGATATTCTTATATATGCATATTGTTAATGTCGGTTACCAGGTGTTCAATCCATATGAATGATATTTTTGTCTCTATGCATGGGACGTATGTTTATGAGAAATGGAAATCTGGAATCTTGTGGTCTATTAAAATGATGGAAACGATTGTTTAAGTTAAACTAATGAACTCACCAACCTTTTGGTTGACACTTTAAAGCATGTTTATTCTCAGGTACGAAAGAAATCTTCCGCTGTGTATTTGCTCATTTTATAGATATTACTTGGAGTCATTAATGGCATATTTCAAAAGACGTTGCATTCGAGTCGTCGAGTTCATCAAGATTATTATCAAGTCAATTATAGTTGGATATATTATGAAATGGTATGCATGCCTGTCAACTTTCGATGTAATGAAAGTTTGTCTTTTCAAAAACGAATGCAATGTTTGTAAAATGTATCATATAGAGGTCAAGTACCTCGCGATGTAATCAACTGTTGTGAATCGTTTATAATCGATATGGACTTCGTCCGGATGGATTAGGACGGGTCCTTTCACATCCAACCTCAAGAAATCTTTGTTTCTTACAGTAGGTTATCATTCTAATACAAGGTAATAATCATATTCAAACTTTGGTTCAATTTCTATAACTATAACAATCTTATTTCAAGTGATGATCTTACTTGAACTTGTTTTCGTATCATGATTCTGCTTCAAGAACTTCGAGCCATCCAAGGATCCGTTGAAGCTAGATCCATTTTTCTCTTTTCCAGTAGGTTTATCCAAGGAACTTAAGGTAGTAATGATGTTCATAACATCATTCGATTCATACATATAAAGCTATCTTATTCGAAGGTTTAAACTTGTAATCACTAGAACATAGTTTAGTTAATTCTAAACTTGTTCGCAAACAAAAGTTAATCCTTCTAACTTGACTTTTAAAATCAACTAAACACATGTTATATATCTATATGATATGCTAACTTAATGATTTAAAACCTGAAAACACGAAAAATACCGTAAAACCAGATTTACGCCGTCGTAGTAACACTTCGGGCTGTTTTAGGTTAGTTAATTAAAAACTATGATAAACTTTGATTTAAAAGTTGTTATTCTGAGAAAATGATTTTTATAATGAACAAGAAACTATATCCAAAAATTATGGTTAAACTCAAAGTGGAAGTATATTTTCTAAAATGGTCATCTAGACGTCGTTCTTTCGACTGAAATGACTACCTTTACAAAAACGACTTGTAACTTATTTTTCCGACTATAAACCTATACTTTTTCTGTTTAGATTCATAAAATAGAGTTCAATATGAAACCATAGCAATTTGATTCACTCAAATAGGATTTAAAATAAAGAAGTTATGGGTAAAACAAGATTGGATAATTTTTCTCATTTTAGCTACGTGAAAATTGGTAACAAATCTATTCCAACCATAACTTAATCAACTTGTATTGTATATTATGTAATCTTGAGATACCATAGACACGTATACAATGTTTCGACCTATCATGTCGACACATCTATATATATTTCGGAACAACCATAGACACTCTATATGTGAATGTTGGAGTTAGCTATACAGGGTTGAGGTTGATTCCAAAATATATATAGTTTGAGTTGTGATCAATACTGAGATACGTATACACTGGGTCGTGGATTGATTCAAGATAATATTTATCGATTTATTTCTGTACATCTAACTGTGGACAACTAGTTGTAGGTTACTAACGAGGACAGCTGACTTAATAAACTTAAAACATCAAAATATATTAAAAGTGTTGTAAATATATTTTGAACATACTTTGATATATATGTATATATTGTTATAGGTTCGTGAATCAACCAGTGGCCAAGTCTTACTTCCCGACGAAGTAAAAATCTGTGAAAGTGAGTTATAGTCCCACTTTTAAAATCTAATATTTTTGGGATGAGAATACATGCAGGTTTTATAAATGATTTACAAAATAGACACAAGTACGTGAAACTACATTATATGGTTGAATTATCGAAATCGAATATGCCCCTTTTTATTAAGTCTGGTAATCTAAGAATTAGGGAACAGACACCCTAATTGACGCGAATCCTAAAGATAGATCTATTGGTCCTAACAAACCCCATCCAAAGTACCGGATGCTTTAGTACTTCAAAATTTATATCATATCCGAAGGGTGTCCCGGAATGATGGGGATATTCTTATATATGCATCTTGTTAATGTCAGTTACCAGGTGTTCACCATATGAATGATTTTTATCTCTATGTATGGGATGTGTATTGAAATATGAAATCTTGTGGTCTATTATTATGATTTGATATATATAGGTTAAACCTATAACTCACCAACATTTTTGTTGACGTTTTAAGCATGTTTATTCTCAGGTGATTATTAAGAGCTTCCGCTGTCGCATACTTAAATAAGGATGAGATTTGGAGTCCATGCTTGTATGATATTGTGTAAAAACTGCATTCAAGAAACTTATTTTGTTGTAACATATTTGTATTGTAAACCATTATGTAATGGTCGTGTGTAAACAGGATATTTTAGATTATCATTATTTGATAATCTACGTAAACCTTTTTAAAACCTTTATCTATGAAATAAAGGTTATGGTTTGTTTTAAAAATGAATGCAGACTTTGAAAAACGTCTCATATAGAGGTCAAAACCTCGCAACGAAATCAATTAATATGGAACGTTTTTAATCAATAAGAACGGGACATTTCATTAACTTGCTAGTACAACGTCCATCTCGCTCGATGCTCACTAAACATACATAACAAATAGCGCATGATTAGTTTACATAAACCTACGCACAAACTAATCCCGATCCGACCCAAGGTCCTACAAGTCCCGCATAGCGCACACACAAAAAGTCTAAGTCTAGGCGCATATCTCAAGTCACCTAAATCCCTTAGACCAGGCTCTGATACCACTTGTAACAACCCAAACCAACCCGCGAGCAAACCACGTGAAAAATACAAAATAAAAAAAAAATTGCTGCACAGTGAACTGGCGGCGCACCAAGATGGCCGCGCGGCGCGCCATTCGGGTCTGTCCGAAAAGTCTCAAAATGCGAAAAAGATCGACCAGTTCCCGACATTTTTAGACGACACGCTTTTAACCACACATTCAAATATGTAAAACTAACACAATTCAAACGTAAAATATGTTTTACAAAGCGGGGCCCACTTCGGCCGTTTTACGAGTTTAATACAAAATATGAGTTTCGACCGCCAAAAAGTTTAAGTACCAAACTACACTACGAGCATGGCGTTTGGGATTAAACTACCCAAGTCTCGGTCAAACTCTAAGAACTAACACTTCCAAAAAGCGTCCCCTAATCAACAAAGCGGGAATCTCTATTCCATGATAATGCCCTTACCCTTGTTCACAACCGAACCTATAAAAATAGTAAACAATGAGAGGGTAAGCAAAGCTTAGTGAATGCAATAATTATACGAATACATATACAATTATACCTACTTGCATACACTTACACACCAAACCGCAAACACGCTAGCATACACATTTAGCTTTTCGTCACGATAACAAGCTATAAATCTCCAATACCACAAGCTAGCATGACAACCGCATATGAATATAACTCGAATAATATAATATGCTTACAACACAAATAACCATGGTTAACCAATAGCACAAGGGAACGGCGCTCGCGAAAACGCCATCGGTGTTCACAACATCCGTTAGGGTACTTAACACCTCGCACCACTAACCCCTAGGGTGGCACCTTAACACCTCGGCACATCACCCCGAATGGCATCTTAACACCTCGATGCATCACTCATTAATTTACAGAGTGGCGTCTTAACACCTCGACACTACACTCCTAGGTGGCATCTTAACACCTCGATGCTACACCCGAGTGGCATCTTAACACATCGATACTACACTCTTCACGTGAAACATGGTGTCTTAGCACCTCGACACTACACATTTCACGCTAAAACAAATAGACACATTATATACATACGCATATAATTATACCTCAAAGTCTTGTGAAAAGATACCCGAGCTTGCGAGACCTCAAAGTAACGTACCTATCATATCATACACATCATCAAATGCAAACTCAAGTCGGTCAACCAAACCCTTTTCACCATTCTAAGCCATTTTGACCCAAGGTTCAATTTCAACCCATTTGCACCCTTAACCCTAAATTGGGTCAACACACACCAAAACCCTAATCATTCGTCAAGATGGGTTTAAAACACATTTAGGTCGCAAGGCTAACTCGTTTTCATACTTGCTAGGCCACTTAGGTCATTAAAGACTCATTTGACCCATTTCAAAGTCAACACACCCATTTGGGTCATCCATACCCAATAACACCCATTTACATATTATAAAAGTGTTCTAGCCACCAACTAACTAAATTTAAGACTCAAAAGTCCAATTAACACATTCAAACCCTAGGTTAGTCATCAATGAGTCTTCATAACCCATAATCACCCAAAATCCCCAAAATACTAACAAAATGGGTCTTTGGTTCATCACTAGCCCAAAACCTAACCCTTAAAGCAATTAAAGTAAGAAATTGGGTTTTATAACTTACCAACACAATCACCACGTAGCTATCGACTAGATGAACGACTTTAAAACTTGCACCAAGACCCGATTCAACCTCTTTCACCCTTAAATGGAGCTTTCTCTCTCAAGGATTGCACTCTCTCACTAAAATTCAATTGGAGGAGATGAGGTTGTTGTGGGAGTAGTAAATGAGCTCCCCACAACTGATCTAGGGTATTAAATTCGGCCCCAAAGTGAAATTACACAATTGCCCTCAAAATATCTATTTTAAAAAGAAGAAAGGAATCTGTTGAAGACAGATGGCGCGGCGCGCCACCAGGCCGCGCGGCGCGCGACACCTCCAGTTCAGCTTCTTTCTTGCTTTTAAATATATAACCAAAACCCCGTTTCAAGTACCGAACATTACACTTATATACACTACAAATACTTGGGTCTTACAGATACAAAAACATGACAAGTCAAATCACTCAAAATGGATTTGTAACGAAGAAATTATGGGTAAAACAAAATTGGATATTTTTGCTTGTTTTTAGCTACGGTTTTGATTAATAAAAATAGATGCTAACCTTATCCTAGCTAACTTACCTTGTATCCTACATGTATTTATACATATCTTGTTTCTGAACTTATGGAAATACAATTTATAATAGTCGTGATTAAGTTCTACGATAATATATTATAGTCTTAATAAAGATCGTAAGGCACCATATATATATGTATGACTTGATCACCATGGATTCGTATACAAAATTTTGACATATCATTTTGACTTCTTCTATATATTATTGGAACGAACTATAAGACACCATTGGCAGTAATCTCGAGTTAGCTATGGGTCGAAGTGGATTCCAACATGATATATATACTTTGAGTTGTGATCGAGCCTGAGACATGTATACAATGGGTCGCGGAATGTTTCAGACAATATACATATTATGTGTCTTATTATATTAAGACAATATATTATAGTGTTAGTAAATTCTAACACAATATATGCATTTATATTTATATATATATTTATACTGTTAGACTATCAGACTATTGGACTACGAACGTTGGACTACTAAAAATGGACAATTAAAATTATCACAAATATCATAAGTATGGAATATTAATTATATATATATATATATATATATATATATATATATATATATATATATATATATATATATATATATATATATATATATATATATATATATATATATATATATATATATATATATTGACACAAGAATATTATTATTAGGTTCGTGAATTTGTCAAAGGCCAAGTCTTATTACCATCTATTCAGAAATCATCACAAGTGAGTTATAGTCCCATTTTTACAACCTAAATTATTTTGGGATGAGAATACATGCAAATTTATAAATGTTTTACAAAATAAGCACAAGTTTATGAAACTACATTCTACGATTATTTTGTTATACCAGATATCTGTACTTATTATTATTATGCTTGGTAACCTAAGAATTAGTGAAAAACACTAATTGAGCGAACCCTAAAGGTAGATCTACGGGCACCAACACCCCCCATTTTCGAATAGTGGAAATGCTTTAGTAATTCGAAGGGTTCTTGTCATACATTTGAATAGTGTAATGTATGATGCCAGATATCTTAAGCGCTCCATGTTAAGGTCGGTTACCAGGTGACTCATCGTATGAATGATTTTTGCAGTTGTAATGATCCTGCGCATTTAATTAAATGAAATCTTGTGGCTTATTAAATATTATGATTATTAATTAGAAATTAAACCTATGACTCACCAACATTTTTGTTGGCGTTTTAAGCATGGTGAATATTAAAAATGCTTCCGCTGTCGTATGCCAACCAGAGGTCAAGATTTGGAGTCGGCATATTTGTTTATATTGTTTAAACTTGCATTCGGAGTGTTGTTGTAATATATTTGATCATATTGTAATGGGTTTTGTAAAAACTTATTTATCTGAGGAGATTATCTTTGATAGACAATCTAAATTATGTCATTAAGACCTTTATTCAATAATAAAGGTTATGGTTGTTTTTAAAAACGAATGCAAGATTTGAAAAACGTCTCATATAGAGGTCAAAACCTCACAAAGAAACCAATTAATATGAAATGTTTATAATTAATATGAACGGGGCATTTCACCCATGGCAAAGCACTCGGTCGAATGAAACCCTTCTCAAGCAACTCTTGGGTTTGATTTAACAACTCTTGCATTTCCGTTAGCACTAAACGATAAGGAGTTTTAGCAATGGGGGTAGCCCCCGGAACCAACTCAATGCAAAATTCTACTTGTCTTTCCGCTGGAACACCCGGTAACTCATCCGGAAAAATGTCTTCAAATTCATTCACCATCAGAATTTCACGAATGGGTGGTGGCTCATCACGAGTATCAACAACATGGGCAAGAAAAGTCATGCCACCACTAACAAGAAAACGACGTGCCCGTGCAAAAGTGAATATCGGCACAAGTCTTCTCCGCTTATCGCCATGAATAATTAACTCTCCCCCACTAGGGGTCTTCACTCGAGTAGATTTTTCATGGCATGCAATATCGGCTCTATTATGATCGAGCCAATCCATACCAACAACGATATTAAAATCACCCAAAGTCATTGGGATGAGATAGATTTTAAAGTTTTCGGCACCAAACACAACATTACAATTTTTACACATATCAACCACTAGCACCGTCTTGCCATCCGCTATTTCGAATTCTACTGGACGACTTAACTTAGCTAACGGTCTATCAAGTTTAGGCACAAATTTTGGAGACACAAACAACAAATTTGCACCGCTATCAAATAAAATCCTTGCCGGATTCGAGTTAACCATGAAAGTACCTAAGACAACTTCGTTGGATTGCTTGGCCTCCTCATTAGTCATCAAATAGTTTCGCCCCCTAGCCGTACCCGCCGGCTTCTCTAATCGCTTAACATGATCATTATTCAAATCGAGACATTCCGGCCTCTTGTGCCCTTCTTTACCACAATTATAGCAAGTAAATTTGTTCGGGGCATTGGTACAATCATGAGCCATGTGTCCTTTTTGTTTACAATTGAAACACGTGGGTCCAAAACCCCCGGAAGCACCCTTCTTCACACTATTAACGCTTTCGAAGCCTTTCTTATTTTTCTTGTTGGAAAAGTTCGAATGACTTGACTCCTCAAACTTTCTCTTAGAAAAAGAGAAATCACTTTTCCTTGGAACTTCCGGCTCGAAACCTCGAGCCAATTAGAATAACTCTTCAAAAAACTTAGCCATTCCCCGACTAATCTTACCCTTCAATTCATCATTCAAGGTACGGTAGAAATCTTTCATCAACTTGTGATCGTCACCAACATATTCGGGACAAAAACAAGTCTTTGCCAAGAAGGTAGACTTGAGAGTAACCAAGTCCATTGGACCTTGTTGCAAATTGTGCAACTCGTCCCGGATTCAATCGAGGTCAGAAGAAGTTCGGTATTCTTTGAAAAATTCCTTCTTAAATTCCTCCCACGTCAAGCTCATGCATTGCTCTTCACCATATAATTGGATTTTATCATCCCACCACAACCTCGCCTCTTCTCGTAACATGCTAGAACCATACCTCGCCTTCTTCTCGGGAGGACATTTCGCGGTACGAAAAGCTTCCTCGATATCGGAAATCCAACATGTGCTTTTTAACGAATCTCGTACCCCATTAAACATCGGGGGTTGAGCATCCTTGAAATTTTTGTAATGGAAGTCTCGCCTTCCATAACCACCATTACCATCACCCTCTTCACCACGAGGATGAATGTTTCTAGCTTCTAATGCCTCTTCGATCGCGGCATTCATTCGCTCATTGATCATTTTGGTTACTTGCCCATCAACCGATTCTTGAAAAACCTTTCAGACATCATCAAGAAATTCCGTTTTTAGCCTTTTAAAGATGGCCTCAACCTTGGCCGTGAGTTCAATGTCCTCGCTCGTGCCTCCTTCATTGGTATCATGTCCATTTCTCATCTTCATTCTATTAAACGAAGTAAATTAAATAACGAACGAAAAGACATGACACAATATACATGAACACCTCACCGCCCCATCTTGCTCAACAATCATCGTACATCGCTTGTTCGACACGATTTGAACCCGTAAAAATGGTAGCTAATCATTGTTACGCGATCACGTCGCATTAACTTGCTAGTTCAACGTCTATTTCGCTTGATGATTACAAAACACAACACAAAACAATTATCGCATAGTTAGTTCACCTAAAACTAGGCACTAACCAATCCCCGGTCCAACCCGTCTCCTACAAGTCCTGCATAACGCGCATACACAATAAAGTCTAAGTCTAGGCACCTATCTCAAGTCGCCTAAATCCCTTAGACCATGCTCTGATACCACTTGTAACGACCCTACCTCGTTATACCAAAAACACACCTAAATTTTTTTTTTGGGTCAGAACATCTTGACGGCGTCCAGTACTGAAGACTTGGATGGCGTCCAAACAATTGGGACGGCGTCCCAATGAACTGTCAGGTTCTGATCTCGGGTTCCAAATTACACGAGCGAAAATTCCGCTTCCCGATACTTTCAAAGAAAACCTTTTCACAACATGTTATAATAAGTAAAACTAAGAAATTTCCATCATCAAAACATGTTTTACAACACCGGGCCCACAATGTCCCGTTTTACGAATTTCGTTCAAAATACAAGTTTCGACCACAAGAGTTTAAATTCCAAACGACACCTAGAGCATGGTGTTTGGGGTTAAACTACCTACATCTTGGCTGAACTTCCAAAAGCTAATCCAAAAGCATCCCCTATCAAAATAAGCGGGAGACCACTAATCCAACCGAATACCTTTGCCTCCCAAAAGCAATAATTATACATACATATATATAACCCATCTACTTGCAATCGCACCCACCAAATACCTCTTATAAAAATATAACTCAATAGCATGCCGTCATACTCATAATGCTAACAACTCGTACACTAACACAACACCACATTAGCATATACTCAATACAATATATATATATATATATATATATATATATATATATATATATATATATATATATATATATATATATATATATATATATATATATATATATATATATATATATATATATATATATATATATATACACACATATATATAGCATGCTTATCCAACATTCAACAACATAATATGGTTAACCATAACGCTATGGTGCTACCGGCACGTGGTTCACACCATACGCATTTGAGTCTCACTCTTTTATAGTGCTACCGGTACGTGGTTCACACTTTGGCGCTACCGGCACGTGGTTCATGCCTCGTTTTATAGTGCTATCGGCACGTGGTTCACACTTGATGCTATCAGCACGTGGTTCACATCATAATACCCGTCACATACATGTTATGGTACTACTGGCACGTGGTTCATATGAAATGTCCCGTTCATATTGATTATAAACGTTTCATATTAATTGATTTCATTGCGAGGTTTTGACCTCTATATGAGACGTTTTTCAAAGACTGCATTCGATTTTAAAACAAACCATAACCTTTATTTTATCGTTAAAGGTTTAAAAATGATAATAAAAAATATATCGTTTTCACACGAGCATTACATAATGGTTTACAATAATATTACACAACAATATATGTCTTCGAATGCAGTTTTCAAACAATATTGTACAACCATGGACTCCAAATCTTGTCCTTAATTTAGTATGCAACAGCGGAAGCTCTTAACAATTACCTGAGAATAAACATGCTTAAAATGTCAAAAAATTGTTGGTGAGTTATAGGTTTAACCTATATATTTATCAATCATAATAATAGACCACAAGATTTCATATTTTCATTTTTCATAAACATCATCCCATACATAGAGATAAAAATCATTCGTATGGTGAACACCTGGTAACCGACATTAACAAGATGCATATAAGAATATCCCCATCATTCCTGGACATCCATCGGACATGATATAAAAACTCGAAGTACTAAAGCATCCGCTACAACGAATGGGGTTTGTTGGGCCCAATAGATCTATCTTTAGGATTCGCGTCAATTAGTAGACTGGTTTACTAATTCTTAGGTTACCAAGCAAAAAGGGGCATATTCGGCTTCGATTATTTAACCATAGAAAGTAGTTTCATGTACTTGTGTCTATTTTGTAAAACATTTATAAAGCTGCATGTATTCTCATCCCAAAAATATTAGATTTTAAAAGTGGGACTATAACTCACTTTCACAGATTTTTACTTCGTCGGAAAGTAAGACTTGGCCACGGGTTGATTCACGAACCTATAAAAAATATGTACATATATATCAAAGTATGATCAAAATATAATTACAACATTTTTTATTACATTTTAATGATTTGAGTTTGTTAAGTCAGCAGTCCTCGTTAGTAACCTACAACTAGTTGTCCACAGTTAGATGTACATAAATAAAGCAATATATATTATCTCGAATCAATCCACGACCTCGTGTATACAAGTCTCAGGCTAGATCACAACTCAAAGTATATATAATATTTTGGAATCAACCTCAACCCTGTATAGCTAACTCCAACATTACTACATATAGAGTGTCTATGGTTGTTCCGAAATATATATATATATATATATATATATATATATATATATATATATATATATATATATATATATATATATATATATATATATATATATATATATATATATATATATATATATATGGGTCTATATGATATGTCAAAACATTGTATTCATGTCTATGGTATCCGAAGATTACATAATATATGCTAGAATACATGTATAATAAAATATAAGTTAGTTAAGT
Organism: Rutidosis leptorrhynchoides; assembly: GCF_046630445.1. Lineage (NCBI taxonomy): Eukaryota > Viridiplantae > Streptophyta > Magnoliopsida > Asterales > Asteraceae > Rutidosis > Rutidosis leptorrhynchoides. The sequence continues at coordinate 114,605,159 of NC_092341.1, read as the reverse complement.
TAGGATTTGTATAGATTTGTTACAAATTTCATGTAGCTACAACAAGCAAAATTATCCAATCTTGTTTTACCCATAACTTCTTCGTTTTAAATCCGTTTTGAGTGATTCAAGTTGCTATGGTTTCATATTGAACTTAAGTTTATGAATCTAAACAGAAAAAGTATAAGTTTATAGTCAGAAATATGGATTACAAGTCGTTTTTGTAAAGGTAGTCATTTCAGTTGAAAGAACGACGTCTAGATGACCATTTTGGAAAACATACTTCCACTTTGAGTTTAACCATGATTTTTGGATATAGTTTCATGTTCATAAGAGAAATAATTTTCCCAGAAGAATAGCTTTTAAATCAAAGTTTATCATAGTTTTTAATTAACTAACCCAAAACAGCCCGAGGTGTTACTACGACGGCGTATGTCCGATTTTACGGTGTTTTACGTGTTTTCAGGTTTTAAATCATTAAGTTAGCATATCATATAGATATAGAACATGTGTCTAGTTGCTTTTAAAAGTCAAGTTATAAGGATTAACTTTGTTTGCGAACAAGTTTAGAATTAACTAAACTATGTTCTAATGATTACATGTTCAAATCTTCGAATAAGATAGTTATATATATATGAGTCATTGGTATATGGATTAGATATAGAGGATGTGTAAGTTTGTTTTCATGTAAATAATTCATGAATGACTCATAATATTTTTTGTAATTTTGTGAGATATTTCATGCTAGTTGCCAAATGATGGTTCCCACATGTTTAATGACTCACATAGGCTGCTAAGGAGCTGATGATTTAGTGTATATACCAATAGTATACACATCTTAGAAGTTGTGTATTGTACGAGTACGAATACGGGTGCATACGAGTAGAATTGTTGATGAAAATGAATGAGGATGTAATTGTAAGCATTTTTGTTAAGTAGAAGTACTTTGATATATGTCATGAAGTCTTCCAAAAGTGTATTAATACATCTTAATACACTACATCTATATACATTTAACTGAGTCGTTAAGTCATCGTTAGTCGTTATATCTAAGTGTTGTTTCGGAACCTTTAAGTTAACGATCTTGTTAAATGTAATTGATCCATTGTTATTACACTTAAATGAGATGTTCAATTGTAATGTTAACATGTTAACATGGTGTATTAATATATCTTAATATCATATAAATATGTGTAAAATACTATTACAACGATAATCGTTACATATATGTATTGTTTTGAAATCCTTAAGTTAGTAGTCTCAACTTATTTAACATCCCTTTTTCTCATACGTATCGAAAGGTACTTACTTAATCATTTGTACATTTATAACTCGTTAGCTTATGCGTAAATGTATGAATATATGAATATATGTGTAGATATATATATATATATGTATATATATATATATGTATATATATATATATATGTGTATATATATATATATGTATATATATATGTATATATATATATATATGTATATATATATATATACACACACACATATATGTATACTTGATAATGTGTGCATGTATAAGTTTAAACATGGGTTTAGTTAGCGTTAAGTCTTGTGAGACTATTGTTGAAGGCTAGGTGAATATAGGAAGCGGGTTTGGAATGTACAAATTAAATAAAATTGAAAATTGTTTAAGTTGGTCGAGCTGTTCAGATACAGCCTTAGGCCGCGCCGCGACAATTGGGTCCGCGCCGCAGCATATCAAGCAAATCTGGATCAGAAGTTGGGTTAAAAGGGGTCGTTTTTCCTTCAATAAGTCGCGCCGCGACATCTCTGTTGTTCTGACTCCGATTTCTACTCAATTTAAAAGGGTTTTAGGGGTAATTTGGTCTTTTTGCTTGTAGATCAGATTTGAGCATTAAATCACAGCCACTTATTCCATTTATTTCATTTCCTTTTCTCTTTTCTTTCCAATTTCTCTCCCAAAACACAAAACCCACTTAGAATAAACTTAAGATTTAGAGGTGAAGATTTGTGGATCAATCCTAGGAGCAAGAGTTAAAGTTGTTCTCCTTGTTGTTAGCTATAAGAGGATAGTCTTGGTAAGTTCTAACCTTATTTTTTAAATTTTAATTGGTTAATGGCTAGGGTTTTGGTTACTAGAGATTTGTATGACCCATTTGAGGGTAAAATGGATGAAATTGGGTTGTGTTGTTGTAATGAAACCCTAATAGCCACAATCTAGGGTTTTGGCATTATGATTTGAGGTTGTAAGTGTTAAATGGTGTTGTTAGTCACTAATGCACTTTAAGATTAATGAAAGAAGTGTAAATGGGTAAGTTTGACTTGATTGTGAGTCTAAGTAATATAAAATGGGTCAAAATGTACTAGTTGACCTAATTAGATGAAATGGGTATGGATTACCCTAAGTTTTTTGTTAATTGAAGTTAGTAGACTTTAATTCACTAGCCTTAGTGATTAAAGTCGAGTCTTGGCCATTTATGGGCGGTTGTATGTAGTTGAGTCATTTAATGCAAATTGGGTCATTAAATGCTCAAGTGGGAGTATCGTGGTTAATCCCACTAGTTGTGAAATTGAATGTGCACTTAATGATTTAGGTACATTGCGTTGAAGCTCAAAAGTGCTAAATCATCATCCTTGTGACAAGGGGAGTGGAGTAATTATACGTATGTGTATATAGCGTATTTATTTGTGAATGTTATGGTATGAACCACCGAGCCGGTAGTGCCATAACATGTGTGGGTTAGGATGTGAACCATGAGCCGGTAGCACTATAAACTAAGATGCGAACCACGAGCCGGTAGCATCGAGTGTGAACCACGAGCTGGTAGCACTATAAATGAGTATGACTTAAAAGCGTATGGTGTGAACCATGAACCGGTAGCACCATAGCGATATTGGTTAACCATATTGAGATTGTTGTTTTGTTTAGCATATTATATATATATATATATATATATATATATATATATATATATATATATATATATATATATATATATATATATATATATATATATATATATATATATATATATATATATATATATATATATATATATATATATATATATATATATATATATGTATATATATATATATATTGAGTTGAGTATATGCTAATGAAGTGGTGTGATAATGTACGACTTGTTAGTGTTACGGGTATGTTGACATGCTATTTGAGTTACAAGTTCGTATGAGGTATTTGGTATTATATATATATATATATATATATATATATATATATATATATATATATATCTATAATTGTTGCACTCACTAAGCATTACTTACCCTCTCGTTGTTTATCATTTTATAGGTTCCGGCTTGGACAAGGGTAAGAGCATACGGTTAGATTAGTTGTCTCCCGTTTATGTTGATAGGGGGTGCTTTTGGTGTTAGCTTTTTGAAGTTAGCCTAACGTTTTGGGTAGTTTAGCCCCAAACCATGCTCGAGTGTCATTTGGATTATAAACTATCATTGTAGTGGGTCAAACTTGTATAAAACTTAATTAATGGCCTTCGTGCCTTTTGTAAACATTTAAATTGATGTACGTTTAAATGGAACTTGTGGAATGGTTTACATAATTAATTGGAGCGTATATGTGTATTATAAAAAAAAATTTATCGTATGGAATACGGGTTGGGTTGTTTCAAGTGGTATCAGAGCATGGTCTAAGGGATTTAGGCGACTTGAGATAGGTGCCTAGACTTAGACTTTAATGTGTATGCGTTTAATGTGGGACTTGTAGGAGACGGGTCGGACCGGGAGTTGATTAGTGCTTAGGTTTATGTGAACTAACCTTGCGCTATTTGTTTTGTGTTGTGTTTGCAATCATCAAGCGAGATAGACGTTGTACTAGCAAGTTAATGCGACGTGCTCGCGTAACAATGATTAGCTACCATTGTTACAGGTTTAAATCGTGTCAAACAAGTGATGTACGACGATTGTTGAGCAAGATGGGGTAGTGTGGTGTATATGTATATACATATGTGTTAAGTCCTTTCGTTTCATTGCTTAATCTTTTCCGTTTTATAGTATGAAGACGAGAAACGGACCCGGGAACAATGAAGGGGGTACGATCAAGGATGTCGAGTTTACGGCCAAGGTTGAGGCTATTATGCAAAGGCGTCATGCGGCCTTCCTAGAGGATGTTATGAAGATGTTCTTGGATTTGATTGACGAACAAGTAGTCAATCTAGTCAAGGAACAAGTTAAGATTGTTCTTAAAGAGGATAACGCTGGAAGGCGAGACTTCCACTATAAAAACTTCAAAGATGCTCAACCTCCCACCTTTGAAGGTGAGCGAGACCCACTCAAGAGTGCTCGATGGATCTCCGATATGGAGGGGGCCTTTCGTACTAGTGAATGCCCTCTCGATAAAAAGATGAGGTTTGGTAGTAGCATGATGAGGGGTGATGCCAAGTTGTGGTAGGACGCGAAAATCCGACTTTATGGCGAAGAACAAAGTATGAGTTTGACGTGGGACGAGTTTAAAGAAGAATTTTTCAAGGAGTACCGAACTTCGACCGATCTTTTAAAGCTTAAGGATGAGTTACGTACTTTAAGGCAAGGGTCAATGGATTTGAACACTCTCAAGTCCACTTTCTTATCAAATACCCAATTTTGCCCGGAGTATGTCGGGAATGATCATATGTTGAAAGAAGATTTCTGCCGAACCTTGAATGATAACTATCAAGAAAGGATTAGTAGGAATTCGGCGAAGACTTTTGATGTATTGTTTGATATCGCTAAGGGTTTTGAGTCACTTGCTCCAAGAAAGAGTGACTTCGCCTTTGGCAAACGAAAATTTGAAGCTACTAGCTACTCGAACAAGAAGAGCAAGAGTGTAACCGAGAGCATCGGTAATGTGAGAAAGGGGGCTTCTAAGAGTTTTGAACCCACGTGCTACAATTGTGGTCGACAAGGGCACTTGGCCCGTGATTGTACGAACTCATCTTCCAACAAAATCGTTTGTTTTAATTGTAATAAAGAAGGGCACAAGAGGCCGGAGTGTCCCGATTTGCGCAACGATAATGTTAAGCGGCTAGAGAAGGTGGAGGGTACGCTAGGGGTAGCAATTATTTGATGACCAATGAGGAGGTCAAGCAATCTAACGTAGTTGTCTCAGGTACTTTTATGGTTAACTCTAATCCGGCAAGGATTTTATTTGATAGCGGTGCAAATTTGTCGTTTGTGTCTCCAAAATTTGTGCCTAAACTTGATAGACCGTTAGCTAAGTTAAGTCGTCCGGTAGAAGTCGAAATAGCGGACGGCAAGATGGTGCTAGTGGTTGATGTGTGTAAAAATTGTGATGTTGTTTTTGGTGCAGAAAACTTTAAAATTGATCTTATCCCTATGACCTTGGGTGACTTTGATATTGTTGTGGGCATGGATTGGCTCGATTATAATAGAGCCGATATTGCATGCCATGAGAAGTTTATTCGTGTGAAGACCCCTAGTGGAGGAGAGTTAATTATTCACGGCGATAAACGAAGAAGACTTGTGCCGATATGTTCTTTTGCACGGGCACGTCGTTTTTTTGTTAGTGGTGGCATGGCATTTCTTACCCATGTTGTTGATACTCGTGATGAGCCACCACCCATTCGTGAAATTCTGGTGGTTAGTGAATTCGAAGACGTTTTTCCGGATGAATTACCGGGTGTTCCGGCAGAAAGACAAGTTGAATTTCGCATTGAGTTGGTTCCGGGAGCTACTCCCATTGCTAAAACTCCTTATCGTTTAGCACCAATGGAAATGCAAGAGTTGTTAAATCAAACCCAAGAGTTGCTTGAAAAGGGTTTTATTCGACCGAGTGCTTCGCCATGGGGCGCTCCAGTTTTATTCGTGAAGAAGAAGGATGGTAGTATGTGGATGTGCATCGATTATCGGGAGTTGAATAAATTGACGATAAAGAATCGTTATCCTTTACCTCAGATTGACGATTTGTTTGACCAACTCCAAGGTGCAACTTATTTCTCTAAGATTGACCTACGGTCCGGCTATCACCAAATGCGGGTCCGTGAGGAAGATATCGAGAAAATGGCCTTTCGAACGCGTTATGGGCATTTTGAGTTTGTAGTTATGCCTTTTGGTCTTACGAATGCACCGGCGGCATTCATGGATCTTATGAACCGAGTGTGCAAACCTATGTTGGACAAGTCGGTGATTGTGTTCATTGACGACATACTTGTCTATTCGAATAGTATGAAGGAACATGAACTTCATTTGCGTGGAGTATTGAAAACGTTGCGAAAGGAGAAGTTGTATGCTAAGTTCTCCAAATGTGAATTTTGGCTAAGGGAAGTTCAATTCTTTGGCCACATTGTGAACAAAGACGGCATTCAAGTGGATCCGGGGAAGATAGAGACGGTGAAGAGTTGGAGACAACCGACTACGCCGACGGAGGTCCGAAGTTTTCTCGGATTGGCCGGTTATTATCGTCGGTTTATTCAAGACTTTTCCAAGATCGCTTCTTCATTGACGAAGTTGACAAGGAAGAACGCGAGATTTAATTGGGAGAACGAGCAAGAAGTTGCTTTTCAATTGTTAAAAGAGAAGTTGTGTCAAGCTCCAGTGTTAGTGTTGCCGGAAGGAGTGGAAGACATGACGGTTTATTGTGATGCCTCGTTAAATGGACTCGGGTGTGTTCTAATGCAAAGAGGTAAAGTCATCGCTTATGCCTCTCGACAATTGAAGGAACACGAAACAAGATATCTGACTCATGATCTTGAGTTGGCGGCGGTTGTGCATGCATTGAAAATTTGGCGCCATTACTTGTATGGTGTCAAGTGTACTATTTATTCGGATCATAAGAGTTTGAAACATATCTTTAATCAACGAGATTTGAATTATCGTCAACGCAGGTGGATGGATGTGGTGAAAGATTATGATTGTGAAATACTTTATCATCCGGGCAAGGCAAATGTCATCGCGGATGCGTTAATTCGAAAGAGTCATCACCCGGCGTTACGATTGGGATTGTTACGTATGATTATTACTAACGATTTTCTTGAAAAACTTGGTGTGATTCAAATAGATGCTTATGTTCACAATGGGTTCGCGTGGTTTGTTGTCTTTTCAAGGAAGAGTGTGGGTGCCTAAGATGGGTGATTATCGACAAGTGTTACTTGATGAAGCACATAAGTCAAAGTATTCCATTCACCCGGGCGCGATGAAAATGTATCTTGATTTAAGGAAAGATTATTTGTGGCCGGGCATGAAACGTGATGTTGTGAAGTATGTTGAGCAATGTGTCACGTGTTTGCAAGTTAAGGACGAGCACTAAAAGCCGTATGGTAAGTTACAACCGTTAGAAATCCCAAAATGGAAATGGGAGCACATTACCATGGATTTCATCACAAAGTTACCTAAAACGGTGAGAACCCAATTTGATTCGATTTGGGTTATAGTAGATCGATTGATGAAAAGCGCTTTGTTTCTTCCCATTAAAGAAGCAATATCGTCGGAGACCTTGGCTAAGTTGTTTATCAAGGAAGTTATCTCTCGACACGGAGTTCCTATATCTATTATTTCGGATCGAGATACCCGTTTTACATCTCAATTTTGGGAGAAATTTTATGAAGATATGGGTATGCAATTAAAATTAAGCACGACGTATCATCCTCAAACGGACGGTCAAACCGAACGTACGAATCAAACTTTGGAAGATATGTTACGAGCATACATTATCGATTTCGGTGGTAGTTGGGATGAGCATTTGCCTTTGGTGGAATTCTCGTACAATAATAGTTATCATACTTGAAAGGACCCGTCCGAATCCATCCAGACGAATACAATACATTTGGTTACATCGCGAGGTACTTGACCTCTATATGATACATTTTACAAACAATACATTCATTTTTTTTTAAAAGACAAACTTTCATTACATCGAAAGTTGACGGTATGCATACCATTTCATAATATATCCAAACTATAAATGACTTGATAAAAATCTTGATGAACTTGACGACTCGAATGCAATGTCTTTTGAAATATGTCATGAATGACTCCAAGTAAAATCTCTAAAATAAGCAGATGCACAGCGGAAGATTTCTTTCATACCTGAGAATAAACATGCTTTAAAGTGTCAACCAAAAAGGTTGGTGAGTTCATTAGTTTAACATAAATAATCATTCCATAATTTTAATAGACCACAAGATTTCATATTTCCATTTCACATAAACATACGTCCCATGCATAGAGACAAAAATATCATTCATATGGATTGAACACCTGGTAACCGACATTCACAAAATGCATATAAGAATATCCCCATCATTCCGGGATCCTCCTTCGGACATGATATAAATTTTGAAGTACTAAAGCATCCGGTACTTTGGATGGGGCTTGTTGGGCCCGATAGATCTATCTTTAGGATTCGCGTCCATTAGGGTGTCTGTTCCCTAATTCTTAGATTACCAGACTTAATAAAAAGGGGCATATTCGGTTTAATAATCCAACCATTGAATGTAGTTTCGATTACTTGTGTCTATTTCGTAAAGCATTTATAAAAATTGCGCATGTATTCTTAGCCCAAAAATATAAAGGGTAAAAAGGCAAATGAAACTCACAGTAATGTATTTTGTAGTAAAAATACATATAATGATATTGATCAATAGAACAATGCAGGGTTGGCCTCGGATTCACGAACCTATATCATTTGTATATTTATTAATACACATAATCGTAATCGAACAAATTTATTTATAGTTTATGTATTATATATTTAATTTGTGTATATATTCAATATGATTAATATCTATATAGTTATATTAATATATTTATATACATCATTGTTTAGTGTTATATTAAAATTTATTAATTTGTTAAATGTACGTATTTAAATAAATGATATTAGTAAGTTTGATTTATATAGTTATGTGAAATTTTTAATATAATTATAGTATATTTAACAAATATAAAAAATATTTATCTGTTTTTAAAAGATAGTTTTTGATAATAAATAATGATGCACTAGTATTAAAATGATAACTTTATTAATAATAATACTACTAATTAGTAATTCACTTAAATTATAATTTTATCCATAGTTTTTAAATCCATACATTTATATATATTCATATAATCTTAGTTATGATATCTTTAAAACTTTTATTGTCATAATCATAATACTATTATTAAAACCTTTATATTCCTAATCATAATAATCATAAACTTCGCGTTTAATTTCTAAACTAGTGACTAGAGTTTCTATAGCATCAATTTGGTAATCCTAATCATAATATTAGTAATGCTTATTTTAGTAGTAGTCTTATAAAATTAATAATAACGATAATAATAATAATATTTAGTGATAATACTAATAATGATAATGATTGTAATATTAGTAATATTATCAATAATAATTAATATAATAATATTGATCATACTAATATTATTATCTATAATTTCTAATAAAAGTAATACTTATAACATTAATAATACTAACAATAATAACAATAACAATATTAATAATAATAATAATAATAATAATAATAATAATAATAATAATAATAATAATAATAATAATAATAATAATAATAATAATAATAATAATAATAATAATAATAATAATAATAATGATAATAAAAATAATAATAATAAAGTAAAGACTACCTTAAAATGGTTTCCCAAAAAAAAACGTCCATGACCGGGCTCGAACCCGCGACCTCCCTTTCACCCGAAATAACCTTAACCAACGAGCTGTTGCTCGATTTCTGAAATATCATGCAACCCAATTTTATTTAACTAATATATTTTCTGTTTCTAAATTCCTCATCGTCTTCCCCCAGAAGTGAATCGACCAGAGCCCATTCAAACCCAACATAACGAATTTTAGTAATTAGTTTTAGGATTTATAAAAAATATGGCATCAATTTAAGACCAATTAAATTAGTTAAAATACGCAGAACATAAAAAAAATCAAACAGTTACATTCTATTTCATACACGATGAACTTCAACTCCAATTTAAATTTTAAGAATGTTTTAGACAACCATTCCTGAATGAAATATGTTTGAAATTGTTCCAGTAAACTTCCTGGACAATCAATTGAACCAGAAACTTTAACTAGAATTCGAAATCGTTTAAAGTAAATCGTTTGACTTTTTGTTTTACAAACTTTGACTTCGAAATTAGAAATCGTTAGGAAAAATCGAACCTTAAAACTTTGCAGATAGTTTAATTGGAAGATTTCGAGCATAACTGCATTTAAGAATTTTAAAATTCGTTACAAAATCGAGCTACTAATAAACTGACCCGTTAACAGAGTACTCGACCTTTTTTATTTAAAATTTTCTTCTGTTTGATTCGAATTTGTGGTAAAGGGGTTATGGTAATTGATAATGGAGATGTAAAGTTCACTGAATTAATTCAAGACTTTGAGTAATTCAGTTATATGTAAAGTGATTTGATTAACCGGTTAGAATATCTCAGAAAAGAATAAAACAAACGAAAAAAATAAAACCAATAAAGATGATACCGACGTGCAATTGATTTTTGGACTGGATTAGGAATTGAAGTCGTCTTTTAAACAAATCGAAAGGGATGTGAAACAGATATGGGTCCCTAAATTGGTACGTACAAACTATACAATTATTATTAATATTTATAATAATCTAAATACAATTAATAATAATATTTGTAATAATAATAAGAGTAATAATATTAATATGTCATATTAATCTTAATGAAATTACTTATAATATTATTAATAACAATTATAATAATAATACTAATTTTATTTATAATAATTTTGATTACAATAACATTAATAGTAATTATTTTCAAGATATTTATAATGTTTATAAGAGAAAAATAACTGATAATAATGATATTAATTATAAAAATGATGATAATAATATTATTCAAAATCTTAACAATAATACAACTTATAATAATATTACTATTATTAATGATAATATTATTATGAATAGTTATGATACTATAACAACTTTGTACATATCAATTTTATATTTATATCATAATATTAAATATAGTGATGTTTATTTTAATAATAATAAAATAATAGTCATAATAATACTAATAATAAGGATATTAATAATGGTAACATTAATATTAGTAATAATATTATAATTTAAATGTATCATATTTCAATCTATATATTTCATATATATAGCAACATTAATAATACTAATATAAATATAAATATTAATATTTATAATACAAGTAATAATAATATTAATATGACAACTATAATTTAACTTGTAATAAAAATTGATATATTAACTCTTTATATTATTAATTCTGTAATACTTATTTTATATAGTAACATATTTGAATATTTAATATTATATATAATATTAATTATGTATAGAAGTCATATTTGTACATATATAAATTTATTGTAATAATAGCTTAATTATTTTGTATCTCACTTTGCATTTTCAATTCAAATGATTAAATTGTACACATGAACACGGTTCAAAGTTTTTGAGACTTCAATATTACAGACTTTGCTTATCGTGTCGGAATCATAATAAGATTAGATTTAGATTTGGTTGGAAATTCCCGGGTCGTCACAGTACCTACCCGTTAAAGAAATTTCGTCCCAAAATTTGAGTGAGATGGTCATGGCTAACAATAAAAATGTTTTTATGACGATTATGAGTTGGTAAATAGAGTTTTATGGATTAATATAGATAAAACGATTCGATCATGTGAAACGTACGAGTGAAGTTATCACGCAATAGTGAAATGAGAAGGACAAGTTTCATCATAACTTTTGACTAGTCATGGTTGAATTTAGAAAATAAAGTTCGTCTTAACTTTTGACGTTGTCTTGATTGAATTTCGGAATTCAAGGAATTTAAAAGAAGATCTTCGAAATCTATAAGATTTTATTCTTCGAGATTTAAGGAAATTAGGATCTCTATATTTAAATGCGATCATCTGCCTTGATTGCTCTGTCGGATATTTCCATTATAAATTTACCTTTTCCGTTCCATTAGTTTTCACCACTTCTATACTCAATTCCCAAATTCAAAAGATTTATGAAAATGCTTAACCCTGTTCTGATCCTTGTTCTTATTCTAACTATCGTAATGATCGTTCTTATTTTCCAACTCCCACCTGAAGAATCTGTTTATTTATGTTATGCTCTAGGGATTATTGTATTTATAATCCTCCCGTGTCTTTATATTGCCATACGTACTGATATCCACGGTTTGTAATTTCGGTGTTGTCATTGGGCTTTATATTTTCTCTTATATTTTGGAGCTCTTTGCCTTTTTATTATCCTCTCGACCTCTAGTAAAGCGAGCAACGGTCCAGAATTCATTGATATGAATTTCGAAATGAACATAGTTAATGTTCTAAGAAAGAAATGGTAATAGCACGATCTTGATTAGTTAAATTACCAGAATTACAGAAGATAGAACTATCAAGTATATATTTTCCTTGATATGTTCGGAGGTTAAGTAGAATGAAAAAGTTATGTAACATGGCACATGATGATGGTATGATCTACTGTGAACTATCATCATGTTTTATTAGAATCTCAGCATGACTTACTGTAATATAATCATGTTGATCAAGTGTCATTATATTATACTAACTCATGCATCAGTTCCCAACATTACTTCAATAACATTCATATTTTAAGCTCGAAAGTTTACAGAATATAGAAACTAACAGTTTCTATATGATGTAACACCGATAGCACGATGAGATTAATGATTTCAGATAAGAACAGTTATGAAAATATCTTCAGAAATATGGAGAATATTTAAAAGATACGATGATATCTTGGAATCTCTAATATCGATGGATGATGAAGAAGATTTATCCGTAAGGGTTTAGATTCGGAAGCAAGGTATTCGCTAAAGAATTCATCAGAAACAGAATCATCAGATTCTTTAAATACAGAGTTTGGTCCTTGTATTTGTCCTTGGTCTCCTTCGTGGTTAGCTCAATCCGTTTTCCAGTTCCAATTTTTTTGAGCTTTTCCAATATACTATTCTTTATTATTAAACTTCTGACAATTAAGGTCATTTACGGTTGTCTACAGTTTCTGCTGCTTCATTCAGCTTTTTCAGCATTCAGAGTATTGATTTGTAGACTGAGTGCTGTTCAGAATTTCAGAATAAGAGATCATAATTCTAAGAGATAAATGTCATACATATAAATGTTGATGTAGATATGCTGTGAGTTTTCAAAGTACTGATTGCTGATTCCCGGTAATTGGTATGGCAGTTCTTGTTACAAGATGCGGATGATTATATGATAGGGTTTCAATGAATAAATATAATGATTTGTCGGAGAGATTTAAGCCAAGAAGCAACAAGGTTGCTGGTACGTCTGCTGGTAATATGGTGGAATATAAAAGAATTCTCCATTATCAAAAGGGTAATCGTATATATCAGGATTATAGTAAGGCTACTTCGAATGAAAAGTCGAAGTTGACTTGTTGGAACTGTGACAAAATTGGCTACTTTGAAAAGGGATTGCAAAGTTATTTTTGGTAATAAATGCCAAAGGATCTGACGCGGCTACGTGTTAAACTTTTACTCAGTTGCCGAGAGTTTCTCAGGTGCATAACTATATGCATAAATCTTTCCTTCCGTAGATGAAGTTCGGTTGGTTCATCCTCTCGATTGAGGTGTTGTCAAGAATCATGAAAGGTTTGAACGCAGATTGTAATCGTCAAGATACAAATGAGGTTTAAGATGAAATCAAGTGGCAAACTTGAAGAGATGTTTAGTTTCATATGTTATAATCAATATTTTAATTCATTTTTAATTGTCCAATGTTTGTAGTCCACAGTTGATAGTCCACAGTTAGCAGTTCAATAATTTATATATAATTTATAATATTTGAATTAATTAATACATATCGTGACCCGTGTACCGGTCTCAGACTTGATCACAACTCAAACTATATATATATTTTGGAATCAACCTCAACCCTGTATAGCTAACTCCAACATTTGCATAAAGAGTGCCTATGGTTGTTTCGAAATATATATATAGATGGGTCGATATGATGTGTCAAAACCTTGTATACATGTCCCGATATCTAAAGTGCGTAAAATAAATACAGAAATTAAATGACAATAAATAAACTTGCGAGAATTAAAATTGCGATAATTAAAATTGCGATAATGTAATAGAGATTTAACAGTTAGCTAGGATTTTGTTAGCGTGGATTCTTAACAAAATTCATCATAATTAATTTGTTTGTTTCTAAAAAATTTTAATTTGTCCAATGTTTTCTTCATTATGCCACTTGTTGGATTCTGATAAGTCAAAATCCAAATATGAAATTTGAATGAAAATCGTTGTTCTGTGGTAAACGGATACGTATATCGGTGGTTGTAAGTAGGATAGTAAATGACCGTCGAATCAGATTCGAAGAATGTACAGTGTAACTTATTAATGTGAGATCTTAAATATTCCTCGGGTATTACCTACCCGTTAAAATATTTTCATCATTAACAGTTTGTATGAAAGAATTTTTTATCACAATCTTTATGAAAATATATATACATATATATATTTTCTTCAGATGTAATCATGGATTTAATGACTCAATATAATATTAGACTCATTTGATTTTTGATTTGAGCTAGAATAAGTCATCTCTAAAACTATTAGGATCCACATATTCTTCGCAGAATATTAATGAAGTTATGGTTCAATACTTCATTGTTAATTGATGTTGGTACTCCTTGGTATCCATGGTGCGTATGATGTTGATGTTCGTAGGACAGATTGTGAAATTGAGGCTTGAGATGCGGATGTTGTTGTTGATGTCGGTAATGTTGTTGAAGCTGGTACATTTTGCACCATACTTTTCACGGCTACAACTCGGGTGCGAAGCTCGTTGACTTCTTCTATTACTCCGGGATGATTGTCGGGCGCAACGAGTAGATGTATAAGGTTTTGTATTTGAGATAGTATATAATCATGGCGATATATTCAGGTAATGAGGGTGAAAATGATGTTTCGGGTTGGTTCGCCGGTGAGTGCTTCAGGTTTATAACCAAGAGGGAAATGTGGAAGGATCGTCTTCTTCTCGTCTCCATTGATTTGGTCAACTACGAACTCATTAGATGAATTGTGGATGGCTGATTGATTGATTCATTCAGGTGACGCTACTTTCGGAGCTGGAGTAGGACTCCATATCGGAATCCGAGGGACTTGAACTAGTTGTGAGTTTCCTTTCGTACGTTTGAATAAAGGATTTTTCGATATGAAATGATTTTCGGATATCGGATGATATTCTAATTACATAGAATACCTATACATAGTATAGAAGATCCCGTAGATTACCAAGAGAATTAAGGAAACGTGTCAGATAAAGTCTACAGTAACAGATACGCCAAGATATGAATTAGCAGATACGCTAAAATATGAATTAGCAGATACACTAAGATATGAATTAGCAGATACGCTAAGATATGAATTTTTATCTATACACTATTCATGCATTCAATGCAGTAAAACTTGTCTAGACTAAGAATGATAAGCAAGTGATTCTCTAAGAATGATAAGCAGGTAATTTTTGACACGAAATGATAAGCAAAACTTTTGACATGCAGACACGGTCGAAGTCCAGACTCACTAATGCATCCTAAAGACTATCGATTAGATACACTAATGCAAAACCCGGTTCGCTAAGACCACCGCTCTGATACCAACTGAAAGTACCCGTTGATAGTGTTCCAAATGAACATATATTTAGTAGCAATATCGTTCCAATATGTAAAGTTTTTAAATGTAATTTCCTTATTTTTAGTTGTAATAGTTAAATAAATAAGTGCGAAGACGAAAGACGCAAATCGCTCGAAAATGAAGATTTAAAGACAAAAACGAAGATTTGAAAGACCAAAACGTCCAAAAAGCTCAAAAGTACAAGATACAATCAAAAAGGTTCAAATTATTGATGAAGAACGTCTAAAAATGACAAGAGTACAAGTTACAAAACGCAAAGTACAAGATATTAAATTATACGAAAGGACGTTCGAAAATCCGGAACCGGGACATGAACCAACTCTCAACGCTCGACGCAACGGTGTAAAAATTACGAGTCAACTATGCACAAGAATAAAATATAATATTTAAATAATTCATAATAAGAATAATATTAAATAATAAAAAGTTGTTAATTGAGCATAGTTCAGGGGTCGTAAATGAAAATTCAATTTCTAATTTGCCTATAAAAGGCTATATTACGTTCGATGGAGGAGGAAGAGTTTTTTCCGATCTTTTTTTTTATCAATCAAATATCTATATCAATTATCAATATCTATATTCTATATCTCTATCATAATGTTAACTTAATAAGATATAACAATAATCTTAATTTTAATTTTAAATTATGATAATAATAAGATTTATGATAGAGATCGTTTGAGTGTGTAAGTCGAAATTCTGTCCGTGTAACGCTACGCTATTTTTAATCATTGTAAGTTATGTTCAACCTTTTTAATTTAATGTCTCGTAGCTAAGTTATTATTATGCTTATTTGAGCCGAAGTAATCGTGATGTTGGGCTAAAATATTAAGACGGGGTTATTGAACTTTGTACCATAATTGGGGTTTGGGTAAAAGACCGACACTTGTGGAAATTGGACTATTGACTATTAATAGATGGGGGGTATTGTCTAATTGAGTGACAACTCATTGGAGTCTGTCGAACCTATCTTCAAATTAATTATCCTAATAATTAATAATGATTATGGTTGTCCTATTTAGTGACGTTCATATGGAATCTATTATAATCATTTAATTAATTATTCGGGTTGGGTAATTGATTATTCAAACTGATCAAGTGGGTAAATTAATATTCATATCTAATCAAAACAGGGGTAGATTACATACAGTGATAACTGGTGTAATTGTTGACAGAAGTGATAACTGCGTCACAGTTTAAATCCTTAATTAGTTGGAATATTTGACTTCGGGTATAAGGGTAATTTGACGAGGATACTCGCACTTTATATTTATGACCGATGGACTATTATGGACAAAAACCAGATAGACGTATCAAATAAACCAGGACAAAGGACAATTAACCCATGGGCATAAAACAAAAATCAACACGTCAAACATCATGATTACGGAAGTTTAAATAAGCATAATTCTTTTATTATATTTCTCATCGTATCTTTATTTACTGTCATTTTATTACTCGCAATTTTATTTTCTGTCATTTTATTTATCGCAATTTATTTTACGCACTTTAATTTTTGTCATTTATTTTTACGCTTAAAATCGACAAACCGGTCATTAAACGGTAAAACCCCCATTTTATAATAATACTACTACTTATTTATATATATATTTTTACAAATAAACTTAATAATATAGCGTTAACTTCACCAGCTCCCTGTGGAACGAACCGGACTTACTAAAAACTACACTACTCTACGATTAGGTACACTGCCTATAGTGTTGTAGCAAGGTTTAGGTATATCCCATCCGTAAATTAATAAAACTTGTGTCATATTTTGTAGTATTTTGTATTAAAAATAATACTATTTCGTACCCTCACGCTACCACATCAAGTTTTTGGCGCCGCTGCCGGGGAGCGCTAAAACGCTATATTTTTAATTATAATAATATTGAAATAAAATATAATAATATAATAATATTGAAATAGAATATAATAATATAATAATATTGAAATAGAATATAATAATATAAAAATATTTAAGAATCAAAAGTTTACGTAAATTTTAAAAACAAAAGTCGTATTTATTAAATACTTCAGGGGTATATTATGTAACTTATAATTAATAATTGCTATCATGTCGCTTTCATGTAAATAGTAAATTAATTAATTTATTTTCATTTACTATTCATGAATAGTAAATGAATTAAAAAAAAAAAAAAAGTTTTGAAAAAAAAAAATTATAATTATAAAAAAATTATTAATTTGTAAAAAAAAAAATCGTTTTTAAAAAAAAAAAAAAAAAAATCGTTTTTTTAAAAAAAAAAAAAAAAAAAAAAGTTTCGTTTTAAAAAAAAAAAAAAAAAGAAAAAAAAAAAAAAAAAAAAAAAATTTGTGTAAAAAAAAAAAAAAAAAAAAATCGTTTTTTTTTAAAAGAGAAAAAAAAAGCGTTTTAAAAAAAAAAAAAAAAAAAAATTTGTAAAAAAAAAAAAAAAATCGTTTTTTTTTTAAAAAATTAAAAAAAAAAAAAAACGAAAAAAAAAAAAAAAAAAAAAAAAAAAAAAAAAAAAAAAAAACGTAAAAAAAAAAAAAAAAAAATTTATATATTTTTAAAATTTTGTCTATAAAAAAAAAATGTTTTTTTTTAGTTTTATTACCTTTAGATTTTTAGACTATAGTCGCAACTTTTAGTATTAAGTTTAGTTTTGCCATAGTTATTTTTACTTCTAGAATTTTTAGGCTTTGCCGTAAAATCCCTTAAGTGCTTGTTCCTTAGACTAAGTTTTAGGTGCTTTAGAATTTTACGACGCCGTATTTCGCACTACTTTCTTATTTTTATTTTTCGACGCCTATTTTTCGACCTTTTATTTTTCGACCTTTTTCGACGCGCAATCTTTTTCTTTCTTATTTCTCGCTATTCTAGTTTTAGGATAAGATTTTTATTCTACTTCTTATCTAAATTTCTTAAAATTACGAAAATTTATTTTAAGTGGTTAAATTGATAGACATCAAAATTTTCTGGTTCGTAGTAATAGTTGGATTTGTACGTGGACCGGGTTATTGGAGCCAAACAGTCCTCAATTATATTGAGACCAAACGAATCCTGCCCCTCTGCTGCATCTTTTGGCTATTCGAAACGTGGGCAAAATCAGAAAAGTCTATTAATTGGATAACTTATTATAATTTTTCTTTCCTTTTTAAAAACTAATAGGATATTCAGTGAATGCACCGAGCAAAACGTTCACCACCTTTCATACGTTCACCACCTGTAACTCGATCAAGACATCTAGCAAATATTGTCGCCGTTGACTTTTCTTTAGAATCGTCATCTAGTCGAACAAGAACTCCAACTCAAATTTCCGATAATCCATCTTTTGAACCCGACTTCACAATTAAGAACCCGGAGCATATTCAAGGACAATTCCAAGATCCTGAACCACTAATTATTCCTCCTGAACCACAAACCGTTAAATCAGAATCCTCTAGTGATTCGTATTCAACAAATTCAATTATGGAAGTAACGGAACCTCTAAGTATGGAAGATCGAATGAGAGCCACACGCACGGGCCAAGGTCACGCCATTATTAAACCAGAAGTTAATGCTCCAGATTATGAAATTAAAGGACAAATCCTACACATGGTAACTAACCAATGCCAATTCAGTGGTGCACCGAATGAAGATCCTAACGAACACCTTCGTACGTTTAAAAGAATTTGTACACTATTCAAAATCCGAGAAGTGGAAGATGAGCAGATCTATCTCATGTTGTTTCCCTGGACTTTAAAAAGAGAAGCCAAAGATTGGTTAGAATCGTTACCTGAAGGGGCGATTGACACATGGGATGTTTTAGTTGAAAAATTTCTTAAACGATTCTTTCCGGCATCCAAAGCCGTGAGACTTCAAGGAGAAATTGTTACGTTCGCGCAAAATCCAAATGAAACATTATATGAGGCGTGGACAAGATTCGGAAGGATGTTGAGAGGATGTCCTCAACACGGATTAGATACTTTTCAAATAGTACAAATCTTCTATAAAGGCGTAGACATCGCCACACGAAAAGACATCGACATAACCGCTGGTGGATCCATTATGAAGAAAACCGCAACTGAAGCTTACAAAATTATTGATAACACAGCCTCCCACTCTCATGAGTGGCACCAAGAAAAAGATATCGTTAGATCATCTAAAGCGGCTAGAGCCGATTCTAGCCATGACTTTGATTCCGTTTCCGCAAAAATAGATGCTTTCGAAAGACGAATGGAAAAGATGAATAAAGATATTCACGCAATACGAATCAGTTGTGAGCAATGCGGTGGACCACACTTATTGAAAGATTGTCACATTGAACCAACGATGGAACAACGAGAGAATGTTTCCTATATGAACCAAAGGCCGGGAAATAATTATCAAAATAATTATCAACCGCCAAAGCTAAACTTCAATCGAAATCAAAACATTCTTTACAATCCAAAAGGACCCGAAAATAACTGGTATAACCAACAAGGTCCGAATAACCAACCAACTCAAAACAACACTTTCAATCAACAAAGACCTGGCTTGTATAAACCACCACAACAAACCGAAGAGAAAAAGTCAAATCTGGAAGAAGTGGTATTTAAGCTAGTTGAATCTCAAACACAATTTATTGAAACTCAAACCCAAACGAACGAGAGGTTTGATCAGTCATTAAGAACTCAACAAGCTTCCATTTTGAATCTAGAAAAACACGTAGGTACTCTTGCTAGCATGATGAGTGAGAGGGAACAAGGAAAGCTACCGAGTAATACTGAAGTAAATACTCGGAATGAGAATGTTAATATGGTTTCAACGAATTCTGAAAAACCAGCACCAGAAGATGGGAAGGTTTTAGATGAGAGTAACAATGAAGAAGTTACACCACCACCACCCGAGTATGTAAAGCCAGTGGTGGCACCATACAAACCACCCATCCCGTTTCCAAGAAAAGAAGTTGAGTATGAGCAAGTGATAGGTAATAAAGATTGTGATACCTCTGGAAAGAAGAAGAAGAAAAAGAATAAGAAAGTGCAAGAAACAAAAGCCGTAAATATAAACCCGGTGAAGACAGTTCCACCAAATCCTCCACCTAGGGTAGGTGATCCGGGTGAATTTATTGTTCCTTGTGTACTTAGTGACTGTGTCATGTATGATGCACTAGCAGATTTAGGTTCAAGTGTGAGTGTTATGCCTCTTTCATTATATAAGAGATTAGGTGTAGGTGAGTTAACTCCAACGGATATGAGTGTTCGACTCCTTGATCAAACCATTAAGCACCCAGTTGGAATTGCTGACAACCTACCCGTTCAAGTAGGTAATTTAACCTTTCTAGTCGAATTCATTGTCATTGACATAGAAGAGGACTCAAACATTCCTCTAATTTTAGGACGACCATTCTTAGCGTCCACCGGGGCGTTATTTGATGTAGGAAATGGAAGAATGACACTTAGTAGTGGTGACAAATCGATCACCTTTATGATTCGAAAGTCTAAATCTCCACCAGCCAAAACCGTTGAACCAGTAAAAACAATTGGTAAGAACCATGTGGTTTTACCAACTCCAACGGTAATACTTAGCAATAATGAAACGCCTAAGTGTGGGGAAAATGAAGTAACACCTAATGATGACATGATAACAAAGAACCCCGTTGTTGATACGAAATTAAATGATCCCGTTATTAATAGTTCAATGAAGAAACTTATTAAACGGATTCGCGATGCTAAAACCAAGGGGAACTTTAAGTTATGTAACCGGTTAGTATCCAATCTATCACCTAAAGAAAAGGAGAAACTAGTTGAAATTGTGGATATTACACAGGAATCCGACCAATGGCTTAAAGAAAAAGTCACGGATATGCAAGTTGATTATGGACCAAGAGAAATTGACGATGAAGTTAATCACAATTTTGACACCACAGCTACCTAAGTGTGGGGAGATTCAAGTGTTCTAAAAAGAAAATGCTATCTAGAGTTAGTTGTTCTGTTCTCATGTAGTTCTGAGAATGGAATCCGAGTGGTCTTTTCCGCTAGCAGACACTAAAGAACTAGTTTTCTCCCTCCATTCTGAATTTTTGTTTTGTAGGTTTTATATAAAATTAATATTTTTTTTAATTTAAGTTTTGTGTGAATTTTAAAAACAAAATTTACTTTAATTCATTAAGTTGAAAAAAATGATTTCTAAAATTCGTCGTGAGTTGAAGACTAGGTCATTAAGCCGAAATTACTTTACCCGAGGGCGGGGTGACAAATTTTGTTATCATTATTTTTAATTTTATTGATTTAAAGTATGCCAAAAATATTATACTTTATAAATTTTTGAAAAGTGGGGTTAAAAACCAAACTTCAAAAATATATATATATATATATATGTTTGTATTTTATCATGTAAACAACAGGGTAAAACAACGCACTTTCAAAGACTAACATTAAGTTCAGCAATAGCTACTGATTTTGACGACAAGAAGCAAAATATCAAATGTGATGTAAAATAATATGCTTACAAACTGGGTATTTTTAATCACTTTTCTACACTAATCACCCTCATGAATTTATAATTATAGTCTGATTTCATGCAAATGAGGGCATTGCATGATCTCAAGTGTGGGGAAGGGTTATAAATTCTCTCAGGTTTATACTTGGTTTATTTGCCAAATTTTGTGAAAATTTGAAAAATTTTCAACTAAATGAACTCAAAATCATGTTTATACATATTTATGAACGATGAAAACTAGGTGTTAATACCGAAATTATCGTTACCTCGAAAAGGACATAAATTGAGAAACGACTTAAAACGCTTGAATTCATTTAAAATGGAATAAAGGAGAATAAAAAGGCAAAGAAAGAAACTAAGTGTGGGGAGAATGTACCAAGTTATTCAATTAAAAACTATCTATCACATATTTTTGTACAAGATTATTGCAGGTACTTTTGTTTTGGATGATACTAATCAGTTTTACCCGATTTACTGTAAGAAAGATGGATCTACACGATGAATCAATTCCATCATTAAAAGGAAGTAAAGTCTTCCGAAAAAGACACACGCTTCTTGATTTAGGTCAAGAAGTTGTCGTCTAGACCAGCTGTAGGTTGACGAAAAATCTAGAAAAGTCATCTCTAAAATCAGCAGGAAATCCACGGACCTCAGCATCAAACAGGGTCGCCAAGTGGTCAGATTTATCCTAACCATGAGAAGGATTTATCTCGTACAATGGGGAGGCACCGTGCAAATTAGCTTGATAAGACTAATGAATCAGATCCCCAGAAAGGATAATCTCCTTAAAGATTAAAAATCAGCTTTTAAGACTGATAATACTCAATCCTAGAGATTGACCTTAAAGATTGAGAATTCAAACTCATGGAATTCAATGATATCTAAACTCGAGCTTGAACGAGAAAATATTTTGATCAAAATTGCAAACCGATTTGTTTTCTGAAAATCCATTTTCAATGCGTTCATTACCATTGAACGTAAAATCCTAGGAATTCACCTGGAATTCATTAGGTCACCTGAACTAAATCGGGTGTCAACCGTAAGAACGGTGGTTGCATAGCATGGTCGGAGACAGGACCTTGTGCCAGACCGAAAAATTATAGGATGATCTTTACTATTGCTCCTACCAAGGATAGTACTAGCATCCGACACGTTTTTAGACCATAATCAAATGCATGTCACGGGACATTGCCTTAACAGTTTCTTGTTCATCGCTTTCCTTTACAACCGGACGGTAGTTTACCGAAAGGTAATATACGGAACAAGTAAACTGGATGTGTGCTTTCCGATACCGGGATAGCAGTGGATTACACGAGCCTAAAAGTTTTAGCCAAAATAATGATCCACAAATATATTTTGCAACACCAATGATGGATCAAATCAGAAAACTTGTCTAGGGTAAAATCTAGCTTGAATTTTCAAAAGATTAAATGTTTTCATAAAGATCCAATTTCCTTAAAGGATCTAAATTTTTATAGTCATGTGGGACTGTAAACCGCCTTTCAAATGTGCACTTTGCTTTGGAAACCGAAAGTAAATCGGCTATTTGATTGCAAGTGTCGTTGACCTAAACCCAAGGCAACTGTGGATGACACACCCACCTTTAACCATCATTACTGTCATTGTTTATACCGCTATATCAAAATCACTGATGTACAAAATGTGATGAATAAAAAAGTGATTCATGTATGTTTTTATTTCAAGTTCTGTATTGCTTGAGGACAAGCAACGCTCAAGTGTGGGGATATTTGATAGTGTTCCAAATGAACATATATTTAGTAGCAATATCGTTCCAATATGTAAAGTTTTTAAATGTAATTTCCTTATTTTTAGTTGTAATAGTTAAATAAATAAGTGCGAAGACGAAAGACGCAAATCGCTCGAAAATGAAGATTTAAAGACAAAAACGAAGATTTGAAAGACCAAAACGTCCAAAAAGCTCAAAAGTACAAGATACAATCAAAAAGGTTCAAATTATTGATGAAGAACGTCTAAAAATGACAAGAGTACAAGTTACAAAACGCAAAGTACAAGATATTAAATTATACGAAAGGACGTTCGAAAATCCGGAACCGGGACATGAACCAACTCTCAACGCTCGACGCAACGGTGTAAAAATTACGAGTCAACTATGCACAAGAATAAAATATAATATTTAAATAATTCATAATAAGAATAATATTAAATAATAAAAAGTTGTTAATTGAGCATAGTTCAGGGGTCGTAAATGAAAATTCAATTTCTAATTTGCCTATAAAAGGCTATATTACGTTCGATGGAGGAGGAAGAGTTTTTTCCGATCTTTTTTTTTATCAATCAAATATCTATATCAATTATCAATATCTATATTCTATATCTCTATCATAATGTTAACTTAATAAGATATAACAATAATCTTAATTTTAATTTTAAATTATGATAATAATAAGATTTATGATAGAGATCGTTTGAGTGTGTAAGTCGAAATTCTGTCCGTGTAACGCTACGCTATTTTTAATCATTGTAAGTTATGTTCAACCTTTTTAATTTAATGTCTCGTAGCTAAGTTATTATTATGCTTATTTGAGCCGAAGTAATCGTGATGTTGGGCTAAAATATTAAGACGGGGTTATTGAACTTTGTACCATAATTGGGGTTTGGGTAAAAGACCGACACTTGTGGAAATTGGACTATTGACTATTAATAGATGGGGGGTATTGTCTAATTGAGTGACAACTCATTGGAGTCTGTCGAACCTATCTTCAAATTAATTATCCTAATAATTAATAATGATTATGGTTGTCCTATTTAGTGACGTTCATATGGAATCTATTATAATCATTTAATTAATTATTCGGGTTGGGTAATTGATTATTCAAACTGATCAAGTGGGTAAATTAATATTCATATCTAATCAAAACAGGGGTAGATTACATACAGTGATAACTGGTGTAATTGTTGACAGAAGTGATAACTGCGTCACAGTTTAAATCCTTAATTAGTTGGAATATTTGACTTCGGGTATAAGGGTAATTTGACGAGGATACTCGCACTTTATATTTATGACCGATGGACTATTATGGACAAAAACCAGATAGACGTATCAAATAAACCAGGACAAAGGACAATTAACCCATGGGCATAAAACAAAAATCAACACGTCAAACATCATGATTACGGAAGTTTAAATAAGCATAATTCTTTTATTATATTTCTCATCGTATCTTTATTTACTGTCATTTTATTACTCGCAATTTTATTTTCTGTCATTTTATTTATCGCAATTTATTTTACGCACTTTAATTTTTGTCATTTATTTTTACGCTTAAAATCGACAAACCGGTCATTAAACGGTAAAACCCCCATTTTATAATAATACTACTACTTATTTATATATATATTTTTACAAATAAACTTAATAATATAGCGTTAACTTCACCAGCTCCCTGTGGAACGAACCGGACTTACTAAAAACTACACTACTCTACGATTAGGTACACTGCCTATAGTGTTGTAGCAAGGTTTAGGTATATCCCATCCGTAAATTAATAAAACTTGTGTCATATTTTGTAGTATTTTGTATTAAAAATAATACTATTTCGTACCCTCACGCTACCACATCACCCGTCCTAATCCATCCGGACAAATACAATACATTTGGTTACATCGCGAGGTACTTGACCTCTATATGATACATTTTACAAACAATACATTCGTTTTTTTTTAAAAGAAAAACTTTCATTACATCGAAAGTTGACAGCATGCATACCATTTCATAATATATCCAAACTATAAATGACTTGATAAAAATCTTGATGAACTTGACGACTCGAATGCAACGTCTTTTGAAATATGTCATGAATGACTCCAAGTAAAATCTCTAAAATAAGCAGATGCACATCGGAAGATTTCTTTCATACCTGAGAATAAACATGCTTTAAAGTGTCAACCAAAAAGGTTGGTGAGTTCATTAGTTTAACATAAATAATCATTCCATAATTTTAATAGACCACAAGATTTCATATTTCCATTTCTCATAAACATATGTCCCATGCATAGAGACAAAAATATCATTCATATGGATTGAACACCTGGTAACCGACGTTCACAAAATGCATATAAGAATATCCCCATCATTCCGGGATCCTCCTTCGGACATGATATAAATTTCAAAGTACTAAAGCATCCGGTACTTTGGATGGGGCTTGTTGGGCCAGATAGATCAATCTTTAGGATTCGCGTCAATTAGGTTGTCTGTTCCCTAATTCTTAGATTACCAGACTTAATAAAAAGGGGCATATTCGGTTTAATAATCCAACCATTGAATGTAGTTTCGATTAATTGTGTCTATTTAGTAAAGCATTTATAAAAATTGCGCATGTATTCTCAGCCCAAAAATATAAAGGGTAAAAAGGCAAATGAAATTCACAGTAATGTATTTTGTAGTAAAAATACATATAATGATATTGATCAATAGAACAATGCAGGGTTGGCCTCGGATTCACGAACCTATATCATTTGTATATTTATTAATACACATAATCGTAATCGAACAAATTTATTTATAGTTTATGTATTATATATTTAATTTGTGTATATATTCAATATGATTAATATCTATATAGTTATATTAATATATTTATATACATCATTGTTTAGTGTTATATTAAAATTTATTAATTTGTTAAATGTACGTATTTAAATAAATAATAATATTAGTAAGTTTGATTTATATAGTTATGTGAAATTTTTAATATAATTATAGTATATTTAACAAATATACAAAATATTTATCTGTTTTTAAAAGATAGTTTTTGATAATAAATAATGATGCACTAGTATTAAAATGATAACTTTATTAATAATAATACTACTAATTAGTAATTCACTTAAATTATAATTTTATCCATAGTTTTTAAATCCATACATTTATATATATTCATATAATCTTAGTGATGATATCTTTAAAACTTTTATTGTCATAATCATAATACGATTATTAAAACCTTTATATTCCTAATCATAATAATCATAAACTTCATGTTTAATTTCTAAACTAGTGACTAGAGTTTCTATAGCATCAATTTGGTAATCCTAATCATAATATTACTAATGCTTATATTAGTAGTAGTCTTATAAAATTAATAATAACGATAATAATAATAATATTTAGTGATAATACTAATAATGATAATGATTGTAATATTAGTAATATTATCACTAATAATTAATATAATAATATTGATCATACTAATATTATTATCAATAATTTCTAATAAAAGTAATACTTATAACATTAATAATACTAACAATAATAACAATAACAATATTAATAACAATAATAATAATAATAATAATAATAATAATATAATAATAATAATAATAATAATAATAATAATAATAATAATAATAATAATAATAATAATAATAATAATAATAATAATAATAATAATAATAATAAAAATAATAATAATAAAGTAAAGACTACCTTAAAATGGTTTCCCAAAAAAAAAATGCCCATGACCGGGCTCGAACCCGCGACCTCCCTTTCACCCGAAACACCCTTAACCAATGAGCTGTTGCTCGATTTCTGAAATATCATGCAACCCAATTTTATTTAACTAATATATTTTCTGTTTCTAAATTCCTCATCGTCTTCCCCCAGAAGTGAATCGACCAGAGCCCATTCAAACCCAACATAACGAATTTTAGTAATTAGTTTTAGGATTTATAAAAAATATGGCATCGATTTGAGACCAATTAAATTAGTTAAAATATGCAGAACATAAAAAAAATCAAACAGTTACATTCTATTTCATACACGATGAACTTCAACTCCAATTTAAATTTTAAGAATGTTTTAGACAACCATTCCTGAATGAAATATGTTTGAAATTGTTCCAGTAAACTTCCTGGACAATCAATTGAACCAGAAACTTTAACTAGAACTCGAATTCGTTTAAAGTAAATCGTTTGACTTTTTGTTTTACAAACTTTGACTTCGAAATTAGAAATCATTAGGAAAAATCGAACCTTAAAACTTTGCAGATAGTTTAATTGGAATATTTCGAGCATAATTGCATTTAAGAATTTTAAAATTCGATACAAAATCGAGCTACTAATAAACTGACCCGTTAACAGAGTACTCGACCTTTTTTATTTAAAATTTTCTTCTGTTTGATTCGAATTTGTGGTAAAGGGGTTATGGTAATTGATAATGGAGATGTAAAGTTCACTGAATTAATTCAAGACTTTAAGTAATTCAGTTATATGTAAAGTTATTTGATTAACCGGTTAGAATATCTCAGAAAAGAATAAAACAAACGAAAAAAAATAAAACCAATAAAGATGATACCGACGTGCAATTGATTTTTGGACTGGATAAGGAATTGAAGACGTCTTTTAAACAAATCGAAAGGGATGTGAAACAGATATGGGTCCCTAAATTGGTACGTACAAACTATACAATTATTATTAATATTTATAATAATCTAAATACAATTAATAATAATATTTGTAATAATAATAAGAGTAATAATATTAATATGTCATATTAATCTTAATGAAATTACTTATAATATTATTAATAACAATTATAATAATAATACTAAGTTTATTTATAATAATTTTGATTACAATAACATTAATAGTAATTATTTTCAAGATATTTATAATGTTTATAAGAGAAAAATAACTGATATTAATGATATTAATTATAAAAATGATAATAATAATATTATTCAAAATCTTAACAATAATACAACTTATAATAATATTACTATTATTAATGATAATATTATTATGAATAGTTATGATACTATAACAACTTTGTACATATCAATTTTATATTTATATCATAATATTAAATATAGTGATGTTTATTTTAATAATAATAAAATAATATTCATAATAACACTAATAATAAGGATATTAATAATTGTAACATTAATATTAGTAATAATATTATAATTTAAATGTATCATATTTCAATCTATATATTTCATATATATAGCAACATTAATAATACTAATATAAATATAAATATTAATATTTATAATACAAGTAATAATAATATTAATATGAAACTATAATTTAACTTGTAATAAAAATTGATATATTAACTATTTATATTATTAATTCTGTAATACTTATTTTATATAGTAACATATTTGAATATTTGAATATTATATATAATATTAATTATGTATAGAAGTCATATTTGTACATATATAAATTTATTGTAATAATAGCTTAATTATTTTGTATCTCACTTTGCATTTTCAATTCAAATGATTAAATTGTATTTTATTAATTTAATTTAATATATATACTTATATATATATATATATATATATATATATATATATATATATATATATACACACACACACACATATTTATTAACAACAATTGTTCGTGAATCGTCGGGATTAGTCAAAGGTCAAAAGTACACATGAACACAGTTCAAAGTTTTTGAGACTTCAATATTACAGACTTTGCTTATCGTGTAGGAATCATAATAAGATTAGATTTAAATTTGGTCAGAAATTCCCGGGTCATCACAGTACCTACCCGTTAAAGAAATTTCGTCCCGAAATTTGAGTGGGATGGTCATGGCTAACAATAAAAATGTTTTTATGACAATTATGAGTTGTTAAATAGAGTTTTATGGATTAATATAGATAAAACGATTCGATCATGTGAAACTTACGAGTGAAGTTATCACGCAATAGTGAAATGAGAAAGACAAGTTTCATCATAACTTTTGACTAGTCATGGTTGAATTTAGAAAATAAAGTTCGTCTTAACTTTTGACGTTGTCTTGATTGAATTCCGGAATTCAAGGAATTTAAAAGAAGATCTTCGAAATCTATAAGATTTGATTCTTCGAGATTTAAGGAAATTAGGATCTCTATATTTAAATGCGATCATCTGCCTTGATTGCTCTGTCGGATATTTCCATTATAAATTTACCTTTTCCGTTCCATTAGTTTTCACCACTTCTATACTCAATTCCCAAATTCAAAAGATTTATGAAAATGCTTAACCCTGTTCTGATCCTTGTTCTTATTCTAACTATCATAATGATCGTTCTTATTTTCCAACTCCCACCTGAAGAATCTGTTTATTTCTATTATGCTCTAGGGATTATTGTATTTATAATCCTCCCGTGTCTTTATATTGCCATACGTACTGATATCCACGGTTTGTAATTTCGGTGTTGTCATTGGGCTTTATATTTTCTCTTATATTTTGGATCTCTTTGCCTTTTTATTATCCTCTCGACCTCTAGTAAAGCGAGCAACGGTCCAGAATTCATTGATATGAATTTCGAAATGAACATAGTTAATGTTCTAAGAAAGAAATGGTAATAGCACGATCTTGATTAGTTAAATTACCAGAATTACAGAAGATAGAACTATTAAGTATATATTTTCCTTGATATGTTCGGAGGTTAAGTAGAATGAAAAAGTTATGTAACATGGCACATGATGATGGTATGATCTACTGTGAACTATCATCATGTTTTATTAGAATCTCAGCATGACTTACTGTAATATAATCATGTTGATCAAGTGTCATTATATTATACTAACTCATGCATCAGTTCCCAACATTACTTCAATAACATTCATATTTTAAGCTCGAAAGTTTACAGAATATAGAAACTAACAGTTTCTATAAGATGTAACACCGATAGCACGATGAGATTAATGATTTCAGATAAGAACAGTTATGAAAATATCTTCAGAAATATGGAGAATATTTAAAAGATACGATGATATCTTGGAATCTCTAATATCGATGGATGATGAAGAAGATTTATCCGTAAGGGTTTAGATTCGAAAGCAAGGTATTCGCTAAAGATTTCATCAGAAACAGAATCATCAGATTCTTTAAATACAGAGTTTGGTCCTTGTATTTGTCCTTGGTCTCCTTCGTGGTTAGCTCAATCCATTTTCCAGTTCCAATTTTTCTGAGCTTTTTCAACATACTATTCTTTATTATTAAACTTCTGACGATTAAGGTCGTTTACGGTTATCTACAGTTTCTGCTGCTTCATTCAGCTTTTTCAGCATTCAGAGTATTGATTTGTAGACTGAGTGCTGTTCAGAATTTCAGAATAAGAGATCATAATTCTAAGAGATAAATGTCATACATATAACTGTTGATGTAGATATGCTGTGAGTTTTCAAAGTACTGATTGCTGATTCCCGGTAATTGGTATGGCAGTTCTCGTTACAAGATGCGGATGATTATATGATAGGGTTTCAATGAATAAATATAATGATTTGTCAGAGAGATTTAAGCCAAGAAGCAACGAGGTTGCTGGTACGTCTGCTGGTAATATGGTGTAATATAAAAGAATTCTCCGTTATCAAAAGGGTAATCGTATATATCAGGATTATAGTAAGGCTACTTTGAATGAAAAGTCGAAGTTGACTTGTTGGAACTGTGACAAAATTGGCTACTTTGAAAAGGGATTGCAAAGTTATTTTTGCTAATAAATGCCAAAGGATCTGACGCGGCTACGTGTTAAAATTTTACTCAGTTGCCGAGAGTTTCTCAGGTGCATAACTATATGCATAAATCTTTCCTTCCGTAGATGAAGTTCGGTTGGTTCATCCTCTCGATTGAGGTGTTTTCAAGAATCATGAAAGGTTTGAACGCAGATTTTAATCGTCAAGATACAAATGAGGTTTAAGATGAAATCAAGTGGCAAACTTGAAGAGATGTTTAGTCATATGTTATAATCAATATTTTAATTCATTTTTAATTGTCCAATGTTTGTAGTCTACAGTTGATAGTCCACAGTTAGCAGTTCAATAATTTATATATATAATTTATAATATTCGAATTAATTAATACATATCGTGACCCGTGTACCGGTCTCAGACTTGATCACAACTCAAACTATATATATATTTTGGAATCAACCTCAACCCTGTATAGCTAACTCCAACATTTGCATATAGAGTGCCTATGGTTGTTCCGAAATATATATATAGATGGGTCGATATGATATGTTAAAACCTTGTATACATGTCCCGATATCTAAAGTGCGTAAAATAAATACAAAAATTAAATGACGATAAATAAACTTGCGAGAATTAAAATTGCGATAATTAAAATTGCAATAATGTAATAGAGATTTAACAGTTAGCTAGGAACAGTTAGCTAGGATTTTGTTAGCGTGGATTCTTAACAAAATTCATCATAATTAATTTGTTTGTTTCTAAAAATTTTTATTTTGTCCAATGTTTTCTTCATTATGCCACTTGTTGGATTCTGATAAGTCAAAATCCAAATATGAAATTTGAATAAAAATCGTTGTTCTGTGGTGAACGGATACGTATATCGGTGGTTGTAAGTAGGATAGTAAATGACCGTCGAATCAGATTCGAAGAATGTACAGTGTAACTTATTAATGTGAGATCTTAAATATTCCTCGGGTATTACCTACCCGTTAAAATATTTTCATCATTAACAGTTTATATGAAAGAATTTTTAATCACAATCTTTATGAAAATATATATACATATATATATTTTCTTCAGATGTAATCATGGATTTAATGAGTCAATATAATATTAGACTCATTTGATTTTTGATTTGAGCTAGAATAAGTCATCTCTAAAACTATTAGGATCCACATATTCTTCACAGAATATTAATGAATTTATGGTTCAATACTTCATTGTTAATTGATGTTGGTACTCCTTGGTATCCATGGTGCGTATGATGTTGATGTTCGTAGGACAGATTGTGAAATTGACGCTTGGGATGCGGATGTTGTTGTTGGTGATGTTGTTGATGTCGGTAATGTTGTTGAAGCTGGTACATTTTGCATCATACTTTTCACGGCTACAACTCGGGTGCGAAGCTCGTTGACTTCTTCTATTACTCCGGGATGATTGTCGGTAGGAACGAGCAGATGTATAAGGTTTTGTATTTGAGATAGTATATAATCATGGCGAGATATTCGGGTAATGAGGGTGAAAATGATGTTTCGGGTTGGTTCGCCGGTGAGTGCTTCAGGTTTATAACCAAGAGGGAAATTTGAAAGGATCGTCTTCTTCTCGTCTCCATTGATTTGGTCGACTACGCACTCATCAGATGAATTGTGGATGGCTGATTGATTGATTCATTCAGGCGACGCTGCTTTCAGAGCTGGAGTGGGACTCCATATCGGAATCCGAGGGACTTGAACTAGTTGTGAGTTTCGTTTTGTACGTTTGAATAAAGGATTTTTCGATATGAAATGATTTTCGGATATCGGATGATATTCTAATTACATAGAATACCTATACATAGTACAGAAGATCCCGTAGATTACGAAGAGAATTAAGGAAACGTGTCAGATAAAGTCTACAGTAACAGATACGCCAAGATATGAATTAGCAGATACGCTAAGATATGAATTAGCAGATACGCTAAGATATGAATTAGCAGATACGCTAAGATATGAATTTTTGTCTATACACTATTCATGCATTCAATGCAGTAAAACGTGTCTAGACTAAGAATGATAAGCAAGTGATTCTCTAAGAATGATAAGCAGGTAATTTTCGACATGAAATGATAAGCAAAACTTTTGACATGCAGACACGGTCGAAGTCCAGACTCACTAATGCATCCTAACTACTATCGGTTAGACACACTAATGCAAGACCCGATTTTCTAAGACCACCGCTCTGATACCAACTGAAAGGACCCGTCCTAATCCATCCGGACGAATACAATACATTTGGTTACATTGCGAGGTACTTGACCTCTATATGATACATTTTACAAACAATACATTGGTTTTTTTTTAAAAGACAAACTTTTATTACATCGAAAGTTGACGGCATGCATACCATTTCATAATATATCTAAACTATAAATGACTTGATAAAAATCTTGATGAACTTGACGACTCGAATGCAACGTCTTTTGAAATATGTTATGAATGACTCCAAGTAAAATCTCTAAAATAAGCAGATGCACAGCGGAAGATTTCTTTCATACCTGAGAATAAACATGCTTTAAAGTGTCAACCAAAAAGGTTGGTGAGTTCATTAGTTTAACATAAATAATCATTCCATAATTTTAATAGACCACAAGATTTCATATTTTCATTTCTCATAAACATACGTCCCATGCATAGAGACAAAAATATCATTCATATGGATTGAACACCTGGTAACCGACATTCACAAAATGCATATAAGAATATCCCCATCATTTCGGGATCCTCCTTCGGACATGATATAAATTTCGAAGTACTAAAGCATCCAGTACTTTGGATGGGACTTGTTGGGCCCGATAGATCTATCTTTAGGATTCGCGTCAATTAGGGTGTCTGTTTCCTAATTCTTAGATTACCAGACTTAATAAAAAGGGCCATATTCGGTTTAATAATCCAACCATTGAATGTAGTTTCGATTACTTGTGTCTATTTCGTAAAACATTTATAAAAATTGCGCATGTATTCTCAGCCCAAAAATATAAAGGGAAAAAAGGCAAATGAAACTCACAGTAATATATTTTGTAGTAAAAATACATATAACGATATTGATCAACAGAACAATGCAGGGTTGGCCTCGGATTCACGAACCTATATCATTTGTATATTTATTAATACACATAATCGTAATCGAACAAATTTATTTATAGTTTATGTATTATATATTTAATTTGTGTATATATTCAATATGATTAATATCTATATAGTTATATTAATATATTTATATACATCATTGTTTAGTGTTATATTAAAATTTATTAATTTGTTAAATGTACGTATTTAAATAAATAATATTAGTAAGTTTGATTTATATAGTTATGTGAAATTTTTAATATAATTATAGTATATTTAACAAATATACAAAATATTAATCTGTTTTTAAAAGATAGTTTTGATAATAAATAATGATGCACTAGTATTAAAATGATAACTTTATTAATAATAATACTACTAATTAGTAATTCACTTAAATTATAATTTTATCAATAGTTTTTAAATCCATACATTTATATATATTCATATAATCTTAGTGATGATATCTTTAAAACTTTTATTGTCATAATCATAATACTATTATTAAAACCTTTATGTTCCAAATCATAATAATCATAAACTTCGCGTTTAATTTCTAAACTAATGACTAGAGTTTCTATAGCATCAATTTGGTAATCCTAATCATAATATTAGTAATGCTTATATTAGTAGTAGTCTTATAAAATTAATAATAACGATAGTAATAATAATATTTAGTGATAATACTAATAATGATAATGATTGTAATATTAGTAATATTATCAATAATAATTAATATAATAATATTGATCATACTAATATTATTATCTATAATTTCTAATAAAAGTAATACTTATAACATTAATAATACTAACAATAATAACAATAACAATATTAATAATAATAATAATAATAATAATAATAATAATAATAATAATAATAATAATAATAATAATAATAATAATAATAATAATGATGATAATAAAAATAATAATAAAAAACTAAAGACTACCTTAAAATGGTTTCCCAAAAAAAAAACGCCCATGACCGGGCTCGAACCCGCGACCTCCCTTTCACCCGAAACACCCTTAACCAATGAGCTGTTGCTCGATTTCTGAAATATCATGCAACCCAATTTTATTTAACTAATATATTTTCTGTTTCTAAATTCCTCATCGTCTTCCCCCAGAAGTGAATCGACCAGAGCCCATTCAAACGCAACATAACGAATTTTAGTAATTAGTTTTAGGATTTATAAAAAATATGGCATCGATTTGAGACCAATTAAATTAGTTAAAATATGCAGAACATAAAAAAAATCAAACAGTTACATTCTATTTCATACACGATGAACTTCAACTCCAATTTAAATTTTAAGAATGTTTTAGACAACCATTCCTGAATGAAATATGTTTGAAATTGTTCCAGTAAACTTCCTGGACAATCAATTGAACCAGAAACTTTAACTAGAACTCGAATTCGTTTAAAGTAAATCGTTTGACTTTTTGTTTTACAAACTTTGACTTCGAAATTAGAAATCATTAGGAAAAATCGAACCTTAAAACTTTGCAGATAGTTTAATTGGAAGATTTCGAGCATAACTGCATTTAAGAATTTTAAAATTCGTTACAAAATCGAGCTACTAATAAACTGACCCGTTAACAGAGTACTCGACCTTTTTTATTTAAAATTTTCTTCTGTTTGATTCGAATTTGTGGTAAAGGGGTTATGGTAATTGATAATGGAGATGTAAAGTTCACTGAATTAATTCAAGACTTTGAGTAATTCAGTTATATGTAAAGTGATTTGATTAACAGGTTAGAATATCTCAAAAAAGAATAAATCAAACGAAAAAAAAATAAAACCAATAAAGATGATACCGACGTGCAATTGATTTTTGGACTGGATTAGGAATTGAAGTCGTCTTTTAAACAAATCGAAAGGGATGTGAAACAGATATGGGTCCCTAAATTGGTACGTACAAACTATACAATTATTATTAATATTTATAATAATCTAAATACAATTAATAATAATATTTGTAATAATAATAAGAGTAATAATATTAATATGTCATATTAATCTTAATGAAATTACTTATAATATTATTAATAACAATTATAATAATAATACTAATTTTATTTATAATAATTTTGATTACAATAACATTAATAGTAATTATTTTCAAGATATTTATAATGTTTATAAGAGAAAAATAACTGATAATAATGATATTAATTATAAAAATGATAATAATAATAATATTATTCAAAATCTTAACAATAATACAACTTATAATAATATTACTATTATTAATGATAATATTATTATGAATAGTTATGATACTATAACAACTTTGTAAATATCAATTTTATATTTATATCATAATATTAAATATAGTGATGTTTATTTTAATAATAATAAAATAATAGTCATAATAACACTAATAATAAGGATATTAATAATGGTAACATTAATATTAGTAATAATATTATAATTTAAATGTATCATATTTCAATCTATATATTTCATATATATAGCAACATTAATAATACTAATATAAATATAAATATTAATATTTATAATACAAGTAATAATAATATTAATACGACAACTATAATTTAACTTGTAATAAAAATTGATATATTAACTCTTTATATTATTAATTTTTTAATACTTATTTTATATAGTAACATATTTGAATATTTAATATTATATATAATATTAATTATGTATAGAAGTCATATTTGTACATATATAAATTTATTGTAATAATAGCTTAATTATTTTGTATCTCACTTTGCATTTTCAATTCAAATGATTAAATTGTATTTTATTAATTTAATTTAATATATATATATATATATATATATATATATATATATATATATATATATATATATATATATATATATATATATATATATACACACACACATATTTATTAACAACAATTGTTCGTGAATCGTCGGGATTAGTCAAAGGTCAAAAGTACACATGAACACAGTTCAAAGTTTTTGAGACTTCAATATTACAGATTTTGCTTATCGTGTAGGAATCATAATAAGATTAGATTTAAATTTGGTCGGAAATTCCCGGGTCGTCACAATACTAGTATCGGGATGCCGCCATATGAGATGCTTTATGGGCGTAGATGTCGAACCCCGATTTGTTGGGGAGAAGTGGGGCAAAAGGAAATCGGGAGTACCGATTTGGTTTTAGAGACGAATAGCAAGATTGATATGATTCGAGAGCATTTGAAAAAGGCTCAAGATAGGCAAAATTCGTATGTCGATAAACGTAGACGAACGATCGAATTTCAAGAAGGTGACATGGTGATGCTCAAAGTTTCACCATGGAAAGGTATTATTCGATTTCTAAAATGGGGAAAGTTAGCTCCTAGGTTTATTGGGCCGTTTAAGGTTTTAGCTCGTGTTGGTGAAGTCGCGTATCGTTTGGAATTACCCGAAGAGCTTGCGGGGATCCATAATACATTTCATGTCTCCCATCTACGTAAGTGTCTTGCGGATGATTCATCTTGGGTCCCATTAGACGAGATTGAGCTAAATAATAAGTTAGAGTATATCGAGGAACCGATTGCCATACTTGATGAGAAGGTCAAAAGGTTGAGGCATAAAGAGGTTAGGACTTTTAAAGTTCAATGGCGTCGTAGTAAGGGTTCCGAGTTTACTGGGGAGCCCGAAGAGTTTGTGTTGGTTTATCTTCCTTCTTGTCATGCGGCTTGGATCGCAAGGATGCGCTCCGATTCAAGTGGGGGAGAGTTGTAACATCCCGTTTTCCCGTACGTATCGAAAGGTACTTACTTAATCATTTATACGTTTATAACTCGTTAGCTTATGCGTAAATGTATGAATATATGTGTATATATATATATATATATATATATATATATATATATATATATATATATATATATATATATATATATATATATACTTGATAATGTGTGCATGTATAAGTTTAAACATGGGTTTGGTTAGAGTTAAGTCTTGTGAGACTATTGTTGAAGGCTAGGTGAATATAGGAAGCGGGTTTGGAATGTACAAATTAAATAAAATCAAAAATTGTTTAAGTTGGTCGAGCTGTTCAGATACAGCCTTAGGCCGCGCCGTGACAATTGGGTCCGCGCCGCGACATATCAAGCAAATCTGGATCAGAAGTTGGGTTAAAAGGGGTCGTTTTTCCTTCGATAAGTCGCGCCGCGACAAACTGGCCGCGCCACGGCATCTCTGCTGTTCTGACTCTGATTTCTACTCAATTTAAAATGGTTTTAGGGGTAATTTGGTCTTTTTGCTTGTAGATCAGATTGGAGCATTAAATCACAGCCACTTATTCCATTTATTTCATTTATTTCATTTCGTTTTCTCTTTTCTTTCCAATTTCTCTCCCAAAACACAAAACCCACTTAGAATAAACCTAAGATTTGGAGGTGAAGATTTGTAGATCAATCCTAGGAGCAAGAGTTAAAGTTGTTCTCCTTGTTGTTAGCTACAAGAGGATAGTCTTGGTAAGTTCTAACCTTATGTTTTAAGTTTTAATTGGTTAATGGCTAGGGTTTTGGTTACTAGAGATTTGTATGACCCATTTGAGGGTAAAATGGGTGAAATTGGGTTGTGTTGTTGTAATGAAACCCTAATAGCCACAATCTAGGGTTTTGGCATTATGATTTGAGGTTGTAAGTGTCAAATGGTGTTGTTAGTCACTAATGCACTTTAAGATTAATGAAAGAAGTGTAAATGGGTAAGTTTGACTTGATTGTGAGCCTAAGTAATATAAAATGGGTCAAAATGTACTAGTTGACCTAATTAGATGAAATGGGTATGGATTACCCTAAGTTTTGTGTTAATTGAACTTAGTAGACTTTAATTCACTAGCCTTAGTGATTAAAGTCGAGTCTTGGCCATTTATGGGCGGTTGTGTGTAGTTGAGTCATTTAATGCAAATTGGGTCATTAAATGCTCAAGTGGGAGTATCGTGGTTAATCCCACTAGTTGTGAAATTGAATGTGCACTTAATGATTTAGGTACATTGCGTTGAATCTCGGAAGTGCTAAATCATCATCCTTGTGACAAGGTGAGTGGAGTAATTATACGTATGTGTATATAGCGTATTTATTTGTGAATGTTATGGTATGAACCACCGAGCCGGTTGATAATGCTAAAAACGAACATATAATTCATAGCATTATTCCTCAAGAAAGACAAGCTTTTAATTGCAATTGTTCTATTTACAAGTGATATTCGTTTAAATAATAAAAGGTGAAGACAAAAGACAGATTCGACGAATTGAAGACGCAAACGACCAAAAAGCTCAAAAGTACAAAAGACAATCAAAAAGGTTCCAATTATTGATAAGAAACGTCTCGAAATTACAAGAGTACAAGATTCAAAATGCAAAGTACAAGATATTAAATTGTACACAAGGACGTTCGAAAATCCGGAACCGGGACATGAGTCAACTCTCAACGCTCGACGCAACGGACTAAAAATTACAAATCAACTATGCACATAAATATAATATAATATTTAAATAATTCTTATAATTATTTAATATATTATATATATTTATAAATCCGTCGGCAAG
The DNA here is from genome assembly GCF_046630445.1 of Rutidosis leptorrhynchoides. Lineage (NCBI taxonomy): Eukaryota > Viridiplantae > Streptophyta > Magnoliopsida > Asterales > Asteraceae > Rutidosis > Rutidosis leptorrhynchoides. Next base: position 114,564,955 of record NC_092341.1, on the reverse strand, counting down.
AAAGACTCCAAAGTATCTGAGCTGTAATTTCAAACTCCGCGACTCGCGGAGTTTGAAGGCAAAATATGCCGCGAGTCGCGGAGCCCCAAAAGTCGAAAATCCCTATAAAAGCAAACGAATTCTGATCGCAAATCATCATCTTTTTCTTCTTCTCCTCATACGTAAAATATATATATATATATATTATATTTTAATTTTAATTATAATTCTAATAATAAGGGTATGTTAGCGAATGTTGTAAGGGTGTAAGTCGAAATTCTGTCCGTGTAACGCTACACTATTTTTAATCATTGTAAGTTATGTTCAACCTTTTTACATTAATGTCTCGTAGCTAAGTTATTATTATGCTTATTTAAAATGAAGTAATCATGATGTTGGGCTAATTACTAAAATTGGGTAATTGGGCTTTGTACCATAATTGGGGTTTGGACAAAAGAACGACACTTGTGGGAATTAGACTATGGGCTATTAATGGGCTTTATATTTGTTTAACTAAATGATAGTTTGTTAATGTTAATATAAAGATTTACAATTGGGCGTCCCTATAAATTACCATATACACTCAATCGGACACGATGGGCGGGGTATTTATATGTACGAATAATCGTTCATTTAACCGGACAAGGGAATGGATTAATAGCCACTAAAATAATTAAAACAGGGGTGAAATTATGTACAAGGACACTTGGTATAATTGATAACAAAATATTAAAACCTTAGGTTACACTCAGTCGACATCCTGGTGTAATTATTAAACAAAGTATTAAAATCTTGTTACAGTTTAAGTCCCCAATTAGTTGGAATATTTAACTTCGGGTATAAGGATAATTTGACGAGGACACTCACACTTTATATTTATGATTGATGGACTGTTATGGACAAAAACCAGACGGACATATTAAATAATCCAGGACAAAGGACAATTAACCCATGGGCATAAAACTAAAATCAACACGTCAAACATCATGATTACGGAAGTTTAAATAAGCATAATTCTTTTATTTCATATTTAATTTCCTTTATTTTATATTTAATTGCACTTCTAATTATCGCATTTTTATTTATTGTTATTGTATTTAATTGCACTTTTAATTATCGTACTTTTTAATTATCGCAAGTTTATTTTATCGCACTTTTATTATTCGCAATTTCATTATCGTTATTTACTTTATGCTTTAATTTAAGTCTTGTATTCATTTTTAATATTTTACATTTGGTTTTAACTGCGACTAAAGTTTTAAAATCGACAAACCAGTCATTAAACGGTAAAAACCCCCCTTTATAATAATAATATTACTTATATATATATTTGTATTTTTATAAAAGTAAACTAATTTAGCGTTAAGCTTTGTTTAAATAGATTCCCTGTGGAACGAACCGGACTTACTAAAAACTACACTACTGTACGATTAGGTACACTGCCTATAAGTGTTGTAGCAAGGTTTAAGTATATCCGTTCTCTAAATAAATAAATATCTTGTGTAAAATTGTATCGTATTTAATAGTATTTTGTAGTAAATTAATAGCTATTTTATACCACTGCGCTACCACATCAAGTATTTTTGGCGCCGCTGCCGGGGAGATCTTCTTAAAAGCCGGAAGCGCAACGCTACAAGAAAAAAAAAAGTTTTTTAGTTTACTTTTATTAAAATTTGTTTTTATAAAAATACGTTTTAAATATTCAAAAATATAAAAAGAAAAACAAAAATTTGTATATTTTTAAGATTTTGTTAAATATTTAAGTTTTATAAAGTTTCTTTATTTTTATATAAGTTTTATTTAAGTATTTTATTTTTATTTAAAAACATATATAAAAAAAAATATATATATATAAATCTAGTTTTAAGGTTTTTTTTTATAAAGAAGTTCTATTTTTATTTAAGTTTTTAATTATAAGTTTTTATTATACATTATAAAATAGAAAAATATAAAAACAGAAAATAAAAAAAAAATTAAAAACGCGTCGAAATTATAAGCTGTCAGTTGAAATTCTGAACCCCGCGACTCGAGGGGTTTGCAGCTTTGAGAACCGCGACTCGCGAAGTTTCTCTGACGCCACCGACAGAACCCTAAATCTGCATTAATTACGGAGTATTTATTAATTATTATTATTATTGTAGTGACCCGAACTTTTCCATGTTTATATATATTAATTGAGATTGATATTTACATGATTAAATGTTTCCAACATGTTAAGCAATCAAACTTGTTAAGACTTGATTAATTGAAATAGGTTTCATATAGACAATTGACCACCCAAGTTGACCGGTGATTCACGAACGTTAAAACTTGTAAAAACTATATGATGACATATATATGGTTATATATATAGTTAACATGATATTATGATAAGTAAACATATCATTAAGTATATTAACAATGAACTACATATGTAAAAACAAGACTACTAACTTAATGATTTTGAAACGAGACATATATGTAACGATTATCGTTGTAACGACATTTAATGTATATATATCATATTAAGAGATATTCGTACATCATAATATCATGATAATATAATAATTTAAAATCTCTTTTGATATTATAAACATTGGGTTAACAACATTTAACAAGATCGTTAACCTAAAGGTTTCAAAACAACATTTACATGTAACGACTAACGATGACTTAACGACTCAGTTAAAATGTATATACATGTAGTGTTTTAATATGTATTCATACACTTTTGAAAGACTTCAAGACACTTATCAAAATACTTCTACTTAACAAAAATGCTTACAATTACATCCTCGTTCAGTTTCATCAACAATTCTACTCGTATGCACCCGTATTCGTACTCGTACAATACACAGCTTTTAGATGTATGTACTATTGGTATATACACTCCAATGATCAGCTCTTAGCAGCCCATGTGAGTCACCTAACACATGTGGGAACCATCATTTGGCAACTAGTATGAAATATCTCATAAAATTACAAAAATATGAGTAATCATTCATGACTTATTTACATGAAAACAAAATAACATATCCTTTATATCTAATCCATACACCAACGACCAAAAACACCTACAAACACTTTCATTCTTCAATTTTCTTCATCTAATTGATCTCTCTCAAGTTCTATCTTCAAGTTCTAAGTGTTCTTCATAAATTCCAAAAGTTCTAGTTTCATAAAATCAAGAATACTTTCAAGTTTGCTAGCTCACTTCCAATCTTGTAAGGTGATCATCCAACCTCAAGAAATCTTTGTTTCTTACAGTAGGTTATCATTCTAATACAAGGTAATAATCATATTCAAACTTTGGTTCAATTTCTATAACTATAACAATCTTATTTCAAGTGATGATCTTACTTGAACTTGTTTTCGTGTCATGATTCTGCTTCAAGAACTTCGAGCCATCCAAGGATCCATTGAAGCTAGATCCATTTTTCTCTTTTCCAGTAGGTTTATCCAAGGAAATTAAGGTAGTAATGATGTTCATAACATCATTCGATTCATACATATAAAGCTATCTTATTCGAAGGTTTAAACTTGTAATCACTAGAACATAGTTTAGTTAATTCTAAACTTGTTCGCAAACAAAAGTTAATCCTTCTAACTTGACTTTTAAAATCAACTAAACACGTGTTCTATATCTATATGATATGCTAACTTAATGATTTAAAACCTGGAAACACGAAAAACACCGTAAAACCGGATTTACGCCGTCGTAGTAACACCGCGGGCTGTTTTGGGTTAGTTAATTAAAAACTATGATAAACTTTGATTTAAAAGTTGTTATTTTGAGAAAATGATTTTTATTATGAACATGAAACTATATCCAAAAATTATGGTTAAACTCAAAGTGGAAGTATGTTTTCTGAAATGGTCATCTAGACGTCGTTCTTTCGACTGAAATGACTACCTTTACAAAAACGACTTGTAACTTATTTTTCCGACTATAAACCTATACTTTTTCTATTTAGATTCATAAAATAGAGTTCAATATGAAACCATAGCAATTTGATTCACTCAAAACGGATTTAAAATGAAGAAGTTATGGGTAAAACAAGATTGGATAATTTTTCTCATTTTAGCTACGTGAAAATTGGTAACAAATCTATTCCAACCATAACTTAATCAACTTGTATTGTATATTATGTAATCTTGAGATACCATAGACACGTATACAATGTTTCGACCTATCATGTCGACACATCTATATATATTTCGGAACAACCATAGACACTCTATATGTGAATGTTGGAGTTAGCTATACAGGGTTGAGGTTGATTCCAAAATATATATAGTTTGAGTTGTGATCAATACTGAGATACGTATACACTGGGTCGTGGATTGATTCAAGATAATATTTATCGATTTATTTTTTGTACATCTAACTGTGGACAACTAGTTATAGGTTACTAACGAGGACAACTGACTTAATAAACTTAAAACATCAAAATATATTAAAAGTGTTGTAAATATATTTTGAACATACTTTAATATATATGTATATATTGTTATATGTTCGTGAATCAACAGTGGCCAAGTCTTACTTCCCGACGAAGTAAAAATCTGTGAAAGTGAGTTATAGTCCCACTTTTAAAATCTAATATTTTTGGGATGAGAATACATGCAGGTTTTATAAATGATTTACAAAATAGACACAAGTACGTGAAACTACATTCTATGGTTGAATTATCGAAATCGAATATGCCCCTTTTTATTTAGTCTGGTAATCTAAGAATTAGGGAACAGACACCCTAATTGACGCGAATCCTAAAGATAGATCTATTGGGCCTAACAAACCCCATCCAAAGTACCGGATGCTTTAGTACTTCGAAATTTATATCATATCCGAAGGGTGTCCCGGAATGATGGGGATATTCTTATATATGCATCTTGTTATTGTCGGTTACCAGGTGTTCACCATATGAATGATTTTTATCTCTATGTATGGGATGTGTATTGAAATATGAAATCTTGTGGTCTATTGTTACGATTTGATATATATAGGTTAAACCTATAACTCACCAACATTTTTGTTGACGTTTAAAGCATGTTTATTCTCAGGTGAATATTAAGAGCTTCCGCTGTTGCATACTAAAATAAGGACAAGATTTGGAGTCCATGTTTGTATGATATTGTGTAAAAACTGCATTCAAGAAACTGATTTCGATGTAACATATTTGTATTGTAAACCATTATGTAATGGTCGTGTGTAAACAGGATATTTTAGATTATCATTATTTGATAATCTACGTAAAGCTTTTTAAACCTTTATTTATGAAATAAAGGTTATGGTTTGTTTTAAAAATGAATGCAGTCTTTGAAAAACGTCTCATATAGAGGTCAAAACCTCGCAACGAAATCAATTAATATGGAACGTTTTTAATCAATAAGAACGGGACATTTCAGTTGGTATCCGAGCGTTGGTCTTAGAGAACCAGAAAATTTGCATTAGTGTGTCTTATCGAGTTTGTTAGGATGCATTAGTGAGTCTGGACTTCGACCGTGTTTTCTTTAAAAATGATTGCTTAACATTTTTGTTGGAAACTATATATTTTTAACATATGAATATTATGTGATATATTAATCTCTTAACGTGTTTGATATTATGTGATAGATGTCTACCTCTAGAACAAGTCCCATTGACTCACCTAATAATAATGAAGAGTCAAATGTAAATTGGAATGATTTGTGGACTGATTCACAAGTTCCCGAAGAGGAACCGGAAGAAGAGTCGGAACCGGAAGAAGAATCGGAACCGGAAGAAGAATCGGAACCGGATGAAGAAATAGAACCGGTGGGGGAAATAATAAAACGGTTAAGTAAAAGAAAATCCTCAACCAACCGACCAAAGTTAATTATGGTCAATGGTGTTTCCGCCAAGGAAGCAAAATATTGGGAGGATTACCAATTCTCCGATGAATCGGATTCCGACGAGAATTCCGATGATGTTATAGAAATTACCCCAACTGAATTTAAAAAGGCAAAAGAAAATAATAAGGGAAAGGGCATAAAAATAGAGAAATCTAATTCCAATCCCGATGAACTTTATATGTATCGTCAACCCCCGAAGTCCTTAAGTTGTAACAATGACCCGGGAACCTCTAAACCACCAGGTTTTTCTAAACCAATGTGGACAACGACGGCTCGTATTAGGGGAACATCATATATCCCTAGAAACTTGGCAAAACGAACCAAAACCGAAGAAGAAGAAACGAGCGAGTCAGAATAAGATAGTTGTATTCGTGTGGTGTAATATATGTAATATAGTGTTCTTATGCTTTATGATATATGTAAAAATTGCTTGTATTAATAAGTATTTTTTTTTATGAATCTAACTCTTGTGTATTTTACAGTTTAAAAACACAAAATGGATAGACAACCCAATATTTTAAGAGACCTACCCGGAGACATGATTGATGAAATCTTGTCTAGAGTCGGCCAGAATTCTTCGGCACAACTATTTAAGGCGAGATCAGTTTGTAAGACATTCGAAGAACGTTCCAAGAATGTCTTGGTTTATAAGAGACTTTCGTTTGAAAGATGGGGGATATCACATTGGGAAACCCATAAGTTACGATGTGTTTACTTTGACGCATATATTGCGGGGAACCCAAATGCTATTTTACGCAACGGGTTAAGAAATTATTTTGACTCAATATATCCGAATATTGGACTTCGTGATTTAGAAAAAGCGGCTAACATGCAACATAAAGAAGCATGTTATGCTTACGGATTAGTAATGTTCGCTTCTCACCAAAGTGAGAACAAGAACATCGGGCTACAACTATTAAACAAAACGTTTCCACAAGTGACGGAGTCGGTAATTGGGGTAAGAAATGAGGTTTTTAGATTATTACGGGACTGTTGGACATTACGTAACCCTCGTCCCTTTGATGACGTTACAACACGCTGTCTTATCAACGGCCATAACGGTTATGTTGCACAAGACCAAGGATGGGAAGTAGTCCTAGTAAAACCAGAATGCATGACTTGTTTCTGGACGTATGAATTACGTGTCTTTATTGCCTTTGCTGAACGACTTGTGTACTAGCTAGAATTGTCTTCACAACTATATTGTATCAAAGTTATTGTGTGCTATATTTCATGCTTTATGTAAAATAAGCGGTATTGTAAGTTTATAAAATATTGTATAAAAGTTTGAACGCGAAATATTATTATAATCAGTTTTTCATATAGAATTGTAGTAGTTGAATTGTATATTAGCTACTAAGTATGAACTTAACGGGTAGGTACTACCCGAATTTAAACTTATAAAACGCTAATATGAAGAAAAAGCTTTTATAAATGAGTTCATATTATGCTACGAAATACTATTAACTACTCTTAATATTCTGTATGATTAACTTGTTCCATTTAACTATTTTGAAGGAAATGGCACCGACTACTCGACACACCGTGAATATGAATGAAGAGGAATTCCGTACTTTTCTAGCTTCAAACATAGCCGCAGTACAGGCTGCGCTACATACCAACAATAACCTTGGATCTAGCAGTACAGGAAATCGTGTAGGATGCACCTACAAAGAATTCACTGCCTGCAAACCTTTGGAATTTGATGGAACCGAAGGACCGATCGGATTGAAACGGTGGACCGAGAAGGTTGAATCGGTGTTTGCCATAAGTAAGTGTACTGAAGAGGACAAAGTGAAGTACGCTACACATACCTTCACAGGTTCTGCGTTAACATGGTGGAATACCTATCTAGAGCAAGTGGGACAAGATGATGCGTACGCACTACCGTGGTCAGCATTCAAGCACTTGATGAACGAGAAGTACCGTCCTAGAACCGAGGTCAATAAGCTCAAGACAGAACTTAGAGGGTTACGAACCCAAGGATTTGATATTACCACGTACGAAAGACGATTCACAGAATTGTACCTATTGTGTCCGGGAGCATTCGAAGATGAGGAAGAGAAGATCGACGCGTTTGTGAAAGGATTACCGGAAAGAATCCAAGAAGATATAAGTTCACACGAGCCCGCCTCCATACAACAGGCATGTAGAATGGCTCACAAACTAGTGAACCAGATTGAAGAAAGAATTAAAGAACAGACTGCTGAAGAGGCCAATGTGAAGCAAGTCAAAAGAAAGTGGGAGGAAAACGGTGATAAGAATCACCAATACAACAACAACAGCAATTACAACAATAATCGCAACAATTATCCCAACAATCGCAACATCAATCGCAACTACAACAAACGGCCCAACAACAACAACAACAGCAACTACAACAATCATCCCAACAACAATAATAACCGCAACAACAACAACAATCAGAAGCAGCTATGCCAAAGGTGTGAAAAGAATCACTCGGGGTTCTGCACCAAATTTTGCAACAAGTGTAAAAGAAATGGTCATAGCGCGACGAAGTGTGAGGTCTACGGACCAGGGGTTAATAGAACGAAAGGAACAAATGGTGTCGGAACGAGTAATGGCGGAGCAAGTAGTGTCGGAGCAAGTTATGCCAATGTAGTTTGTTATAAATGTGGAAAACCAGGCCACATTATTAGAAATTGCCCGAACCAGGAGAACACGAATGGACAAGGCCGTGGAAGAGTTTTCAATATTAATGCGGTAGAGGCACAGGAAGACCCAGAGCTTGTTACGGGTACGTTTCTTATTGACAATAAATCTGCTTACGTTTTATTTGATTCGGGTGCGGATAGAAGCTATATGAGTAGAGATTTTTGTGCTAAATTAAGTTGTCCATTGACGCCTTTGGATAGTAAATTTTTACTCGAATTAGCAAATGGTAAATTAATTTCAGCAGATAATATATGTCGGAATCGAGAAATTAAACTGGTTAGCGAAACATTTAAGATTGATTTGATACCAGTAGAGTTAGGGAGTTTTGATGTGATAATCGGTATGGACTGGTTGAAAGAAGTGAAAGCGGAGATCGTTTGTTACAAAAATGCAATTCGCATTATACGAGAAAAAGGAAAACCCTTAATGGTGTACGGAGAAAAGGGCAACACGAAGCTACATCTTATTAGTAATTTGAAGGCACAAAAACTAATAAGAAAAGGTTGCTATGCTGTTCTAGCACACGTCGAGAAAGTACAAACTGAAGAAAAGAGCATCAATGATGTTCCCATTGCAAAAGAGTTTCCCGATGTATTTCCGAAAGAATTACCGGGATTACCCCCACATCGATTCGTTGAATTTCAAATAGATCTTGTACCAGGAGCTGCACCAATAGCTCGTGCTCCTTACAGACTTGCACCCAGCGAGATGAAAGAACTGCAAAGCCAATTACAAGAACTTTTAGAGCGTGGTTTCATTCGACCAAGCACATCACCGTGGGGAGCTCCTGTTTTGTTTGTCAAGAAGAAAGATGGTACATTCAGGTTGTGTATCGACTACCGAGAGTTGAACAAACTTACCATCAAGAACCGCTACCCACTACCGAGAATCGACGACTTATTTGATCAACTACAAGGCTCGTCTGTTTATTCAAAGATTGACTTACGTTCCGGGTATCATCAAATGCGGGTGAAAGAAGATGATATTCCAAAGACTGCTTTCAGAACACGTTACGGTCATTACCAGTTTATGGTCATGCCGTTTGGTTTAACTAATGCACCAGCTGTGTTCATGGACCTTATGAACCGAGTGTGTGGACCATACCTTGACAAGTTTGTCATTGTTTTCATTGATGACATACTTATTTACTCAAAGAATGACCAAGAACACGGTGAACATTTGAGAAAGGTGTTAGAAGTATTGAGGAAGGAAGAATTGTACGCTAAGTTTTCAAAGTGTGCATTTTGGTTGGAAGAAGTTCAATTCCTCGGTCACATAGTGAACAAAGAAGGTATTAAGGTGGATCCGGCAAAGATAGAAACTGTTGAAAAGTGGGAAACCCCGAAAACACCGAAACACGTACGCCAGTTTTTAGGACTAGCCGGTTACTACAGAAGGTTCATCCAAGACTTTTCCAGAATAGCAAAACCCTTGACTGCATTAACGCATAAAGGGAAGAAATTTGAATGGAATGATAAACAAGAGAAAGCGTTTCAGTTATTGAAGAAAAAGCTAACTACGGCACCTATATTGTCATTGCCTGAAGGGAATGATGATTTTGTGATTTATTGTGACGCATCAAAGCAAGGTCTCGGTTGTGTATTAATGCAACGAACGAAGGTGATTGCTTATGCGTCTAGACAATTGAAGATTCACGAACAAAATTATACGACGCATGATTTGGAATTAGGCGCGGTTATTTTTGCATTAAAGACTTGGAGGCACTACTTATATGGGGTCAAAAGTATTATATATACCGACCACAAAAGTCTTCAACACATATTTAATCAGAAACAACTGAATATGAGGCAGCGTAGGTGGATTGAATTATTGAATGATTACGACTTTGAGATTCGTTACCACCCGGGGAAGGCAAATGTGGTAGCCGATGCCTTGAGCAGGAAGGACAGAGAACCCATTCGAGTAAAATCTATGAATATAATGATTCATAATAACCTTACTACTCAAATAAAGGAGGCGCAACAAGGAGTTTTAAAAGAGGGAAATTTAAAGGATGAAATACCCAAAGGATCGGAGAAGCATCTTAATATTCGGGAAGACGGAACCCGGTATAGGGCTGAAAGGATTTGGGTACCAAAATTTGGAGATATGAGAGAAATGGTACTTAGAGAAGCTCATAAAACCAGATACTCAATACATCCTGGAACGGGGAAGATGTACAAGGATCTCAAGAAACATTTTTGGTGGCCGGGTATGAAAGCCGATGTTGCTAAATACGTAGGAGAATGTTTGACGTGTTCTAAGGTCAAAGCTGAGCATCAGAAACCATCAGGTCTACTTCAACAACCCGAAATCCCGGAATGGAAATGGGAAAACATTACAATGGATTTCATCACTAAATTGCCAAGGACTGCAAGTGGTTTTGATACTATTTGGGTAATAGTTGATCGTCTCACCAAATCAGCACACTTCCTACCAATAAGAGAAGATGACAAGATGGAGAAGTTAGCACGACTGTATTTGAAGGAAGTCGTCTCCAGACATGGAATACCAATCTCTATTATCTCTGATAGGGATGGCAGATTTATTTCAAGATTCTGGCAGACATTACAGCAAGCATTAGGAACTCGTCTAGACATGAGTACTGCCTATCATCCACAAACTGATGGGCAGAGCGAAAGGACGATACAAACGCTTGAAGACATGCTACGAGCATGTGTTATTGATTTCGGAAACAGTTGGGATCGACATCTACCATTAGCAGAATTTTCCTACAACAACAGCTACCATTCAAGCATTGAGATGGCGCCGTTTGAAGCACTTTATGGTAGAAAGTGCAGGTCTCCGATTTGTTGGAGTGAAGTGGGGGATAGACAGATTACGGGTCCAGAGATTATACAAGAAACTACCGAGAAGATCATCCAAATTCAACAACGGTTGAAAACCGCCCAAAGTCGACAAAAGAGCTACGCTGACATTAAAAGAAAAGATATAGAATTTGAAATTGGAGAGATGGTCATGCTTAAAGTTGCACCTTGGAAAGGCGTTGTTCGATTTGGTAAACGAGGGAAATTAAATCCAAGGTATATTGGACCATTCAAGATTATTGATCGTGTCGGACCAGTAGCTTACCGACTAGAGTTACCTCAACAACTCGCGGCTGTACATAACACTTTCCACGTCTCGAATTTAAAGAAATGTTTTGCTAAAGAAGATCTCACTATTCCGTTAGATGAAATCCAAATCAACGAAAAACTTCAATTCATCGAAGAACCCGTCGAAATAATGGATCGTGAGGTTAAAAGACTTAAGCAAAACAAGATACCAATTGTTAAGGTTCGATGGAATGCTCGTAGAGGACCCGAGTTCACCTGGGAGCATGAAGATCAGATGAAGAAGAAATACCCGCATCTATTTCCAGAAGATTCGTCAACACCTTCAACAGCTTAAAATTTCGGGACGAAATTTATTTAACGGGTAGGTACTGTAGTGACCCGAACTTTTCCATGTTTATATATATTAATTGAGATTGATATTTACATGATTAAATGTTTCCAACATGTTAAGCAATCAAACTTGTTAAGACTTGATTAATTGAAATAGGTTTCATATAGACAATTGACCACCCAAGTTGACCGGTGATTCACGAACGTTAAAACTTGTAAAAACTATATGATGACATATATATGGTTATATATATAGTTAACATGATATTATGATAAGTAAACATATCATTAAGTATATTAACAATGAACTACATATGTAAAAACAAGACTACTAACTTAATGATTTTGAAACGAGACATATATGTAACGATTATCGTTGTAACGACATTTAATGTATATATATCATATTAAGAGATATTCGTACATCATAATATCATGATAATATAATAATTTAAAATCTCTTTTGATATTATAAACATTGGGTTAACAACATTTAACAAGATCGTTAACCTAAAGGTTTCAAAACAACATTTACATGTAACGACTAACGATGACTTAACGACTCAGTTAAAATGTATATACATGTAGTGTTTTAATATGTATTCATACACTTTTGAAAGACTTCAAGACACTTATCAAAATACTTCTACTTAACAAAAATGCTTACAATTACATCCTCGTTCAGTTTCATCAACAATTCTACTCGTATGCACCCGTATTCGTACTCGTACAATACACAGCTTTTAGATGTATGTACTATTGGTATATACACTCCAATGATCAGCTCTTAGCAGCCCATGTGAGTCACCTAACACATGTGGGAACCATCATTTGGCAACTAGTATGAAATATCTCATAAAATTACAAAAATATGAGTAATCATTCATGACTTATTTACATGAAAACAAAATAACATATCCTTTATATCTAATCCATACACCAACGACCAAAAACACCTACAAACACTTTCATTCTTCAATTTTCTTCATCTAATTGATCTCTCTCAAGTTCTATCTTCAAGTTCTAAGTGTTCTTCATAAATTCCAAAAGTTCTAGTTTCATAAAATCAAGAATACTTTCAAGTTTGCTAGCTCACTTCCAATCTTGTAAGGTGATCATCCAACCTCAAGAAATCTTTGTTTCTTACAGTAGGTTATCATTCTAATACAAGGTAATAATCATATTCAAACTTTGGTTCAATTTCTATAACTATAACAATCTTATTTCAAGTGATGATCTTACTTGAACTTGTTTTCGTGTCATGATTCTGCTTCAAGAACTTCGAGCCATCCAAGGATCCATTGAAGCTAGATCCATTTTTCTCTTTTCCAGTAGGTTTATCCAAGGAAATTAAGGTAGTAATGATGTTCATAACATCATTCGATTCATACATATAAAGCTATCTTATTCGAAGGTTTAAACTTGTAATCACTAGAACATAGTTTAGTTAATTCTAAACTTGTTCGCAAACAAAAGTTAATCCTTCTAACTTGACTTTTAAAATCAACTAAACACGTGTTCTATATCTATATTATATGCTAACTTAATGATTTAAAACCTGGAAACACGAAAAACACCGTAAAACCGGATTTACGCCGTCGTAGTAACACCGCGGGCTGTTTTGGGTTAGTTAATTAAAAACTATGATAAACTTTGATTTAAAAGTTGTTATTCTGAGAAAATGATTTTTATTATGAACATGAAACTATATCCAAAAATTATGGTTAAACTCAAAGTGGAAGTATGTTTTCTGAAATGGTCATCTAGACGTCGTTCTTTCGACTGAAATGACTACCTTTACAAAAACGACTTGTAACTTATTTTTCCGACTATAAACCTATACTTTTTCTATTTAGATTCATAAAATAGAGTTCAATATGAAACCATAGCAATTTGATTCACTCAAAACGGATTTAAAATGAAGAAGTTATGGGTAAAACAAGATTGGATAATTTTTCTCATTTTAGCTACGTGAAAATTGGTAACAAATCTATTCCAACCATAACTTAATCAACTTGTATTGTATATTATGTAATCTTGAGATACCATAGACACGTATACAATGTTTCGACCTATCATGTCGACACATCTATATATATTTCGGAACAACCATAGACACTCTATATGTGAATGTTGGAGTTAGCTATACAGGGTTGAGGTTGATTCCAAAATATATATAGTTTGAGTTGTGATCAATACTGAGATACGTATACACTGGGTCGTGGATTGATTCAAGATAATATTTATCGATTTATTTTTTGTACATCTAACTGTGGACAACTAGTTATAGGTTACTAACGAGGACAACTGACTTAATAAACTTAAAACATCAAAATATATTAAAAGTGTTGTAAATATATTTTGAACATACTTTAATATATATGTATATATTGTTATAGGTTCGTGAATCAACAGTGGCCAAGTCTTACTTCCCGACGAAGTAAAAATCTGTGAAAGTGAGTTATAGTCCCACTTTTAAAATCTAATATTTTTGGGATGAGAATACATGCAGGTTTTATAAATGATTTACAAAATAGACACAAGTACGTGAAACTACATTCTATGGTTGAATTATCGAAATCGAATATGCCCCTTTTTATTAAGTCTGGTAATCTAAGAATTAGGGAACAGACACCCTAATTGACGCGAATCCTAAAGATAGATCTATTGGGCCTAACAAACCCCATCCAAAGTACCGGATGCTTTAGTACTTCGAAATTTATATCATATTCGAAGGGTGTCCCGGAATGATGGGGATATTCTTATATATGCATCTTGTTATTGTCGGTTACCAGGTGTTCACCATATGAATGATTTTTATCTCTATGTATGGGATGTGTATTGAAATATGAAATCTTGTGGTCTATTGTTACGATTTGATATATATAGGTTAAACCTATAACTCACCAACATTTTTGTTGACGTTTAAAGCATGTTTATTCTCAGGTGAATATTAAGAGCTTCCGCTGTTGCATACTAAAATAAGGACAAGATTTGGAGTCCATGTTTGTATGATATTGTGTAAAAACTGCATTCAAGAAACTGATTTCGATGTAACATATTTGTATTGTAAACCATTATGTAATGGTCGTGTGTAAACAGGATATTTTAGATTATCATTATTTGATAATCTACGTAAAGCTTTTTAAACCTTTATTTATGAAATAAAGGTTATGGTTTGTTTTAAAAATGAATGCAGTCTTTGAAAAACGTCTCATATAGAGGTCAAAACCTCGCAACGAAATCAATTAATATGGAACGTTTTTAATCAATAAGAACGGGACATTTCAATTATAAACCCTAATTATCTATTATTATTATAATTAAGTTTTATTTTAAAATTTCTTTTTATTTAATTTGTTTTATTTAGTTTAATTAGTTTAATTAATTTGTAAAATTAGTAGTTTTAATAAATAATTAATATAAAAATAATATTTTTATAAAAATTGTACTTTTTACAACTTTTTGTATATTTTTATATTTTGTCCCTTTTTAATCGTTTTAGCGTAATATTTGTATTTTTAGCTCATATTTAATTTTAAACTTAGTTTTTGCCATAGTCATTTTTACTCCTAGATTTTTAGGCTTTGCCGTAGAATTCCTTAAGTGCTTTTTCTCTAGACTAAGATTTAGGTACTTTAGAATTTTGCGACGCCTTTTTAAGTTTTAGTTTCTTTTTAAGATATTTCCATTTGGGATATAGTTTTTCCTGTAAGCTTTAATATTTTTAGACGACTTTTACCTATGTATCAATTATCATTCCAATTAGTAATCTCAATTTGCGATTATAATTTTAAGTTAGTTGTAGTAATAAGGTTAGGTTAGTCAAGTGTTTTAAGTTTTATAAGTTTCTTTTAATTTTTCCGTCACCTTTTATTTTTCAACCATTTTTCTTTTTCGACCTTTTTCGACGAACTCTTTTTCTTTCTTATTTCTCGCTATTCTAGTTTTAGGACATAGATTTTTATTCTACTTCTTATCTAAATTTCTTAAAATTACGAAAATTTATTTTAAGTGGTTAAATTAATAGACATCAAAATTTTCTGGTTCGTAGTAATAGTTGGATTTGTACGTGGACCGGGTTATTGGAGCCAAACAGTCCTCAATTATATTGAGACCAAACGAATCCTGCCCCTCTGCTGCATCTTTTGGCTATTCGAAACGTGGGCAAAATCAGAAAAGTCTATTGATTGGATAACTTATTATAATTTTTCTTTCCTTTTAAAAACTAATAGGATATTCAGTGAATGCACCGAGCAAGACGATCACCACCTTTTGTACGTTCACCACCTGTAACTAGATCAAGACATTTAGCAAATATAACCGCCGTTGATTTTTCTTTAGAATCGTCATCCAGTCAACCAAGTACTTCAGTTCAAATTTCCGATAATCCATTTTTTGAACCCGACCTCACAATTGAGAATCCGGAGAATATTCAGGAACGGTTCGTAGATCCTGAACCACTAAACTTCCCTCCGGAACCACCAATCATTCAAACAGAGATTGTTGAGGAACGAACCATTAAATCAGAATCTTCTAGTGATTCCGATTCAACAAATTCAATTATGGAAAATCTGGAACCTTTAAGTATGGAAGACCGAATGAGAGCTAAACGCACTGGCCAAGGTCACGCAATTACTCATCCAGACATTAATGCGCCAGATTATGAAATCAAAGGACAAATTCTACACATGGTGACTAATCTATGCCAATTTAGTGGTGCGCCGAAGGAAGATCCAAATGAACATCTACGTACCTTTAATAGGATATGCACACTATTTAAAATCCGAGAAGTGGAGGATGAACAGATATATCTCATGTTATTTCCCTGGACTTTAAAGGGAGAAGCCAAAGATTGGTTGGAATCGTTACCTGAAGGGGCGATCGATACATTGGATGTTTTAGTTGACAAATTTCTTAAACAATTCTTTCCTGCATCTAAAGCCGTAAGACTTCAAGCAGAAATTGTTACGTTTACACAGAAACCGAATGAAACTCTATATGAGGCATGGACAAGATATGGAAAGTTGTTAAGAGGATGTCCGCAACATGGTTTAGACACCTGTCAAATAGTACAAATATTCTACCAAGGATGCGACATCACTACAAGGAAAGACATAGATATAGCAGCTGGTGGTTCTATTATGAAGAAAACCGAAACTGATGCTTACAAAATTATTGATAACACTGCTTCCCACTCACATGAGTGGCACCAAGAAAAAGATATCATTAGATCATCTAAAGCAGCTAGAGCCGATTCTAGCCATGACTTAGATTCCATTTCTGCAAAGATAGATGCTGTGGAGAGACGAATGGAAAAGATGACTAAAGATATTCACTCAATACGAATTAGTTGTGAGCAGTGTGGAGGACCACATTTGACAAAAGATTGTCTCAGTATTGAATTAACAATGGAACAAAGAGAGAATATTTCATACATAAACCAAAGGCCTGGAAATAATTATCAGAATAATTATCAACCGCCAAGACCGATTTACAATCAAAACCAGAATTATAACCGAAATATTCCATACAACAACCAACAAGGTCCTAGCAATCAACAAGTATCCAATAATACTTACAATCAGCAAAGACCAAATTTTCAAAACAAACCACCACAACAAACCAATGATAAAAAGCCGAATTTAGAAGATATGATGACGAAGCTAGTTGAAACTCAAACACAGTTTTTCACATCTCAGAAACAAACCAATGAACAAAATGCTCAAGCATTTAGAAATCAACAAGCTTCTATTCAAAATCTGGAACAAGAAGTAAGTAACCTAGTAAGATTAATAGGTGAAAGAAAACCAGGAAGTCTACCTAGTGATACAAATGCCAACCCCCGGAATGAAACAGTTAAAGCCATTACCACAAGAAGTGGTATAACACTTAAACCACCTGAAATACCTGTAACTTCTGATGAAGCTATTCTTACTCCACAAGAACCACAACCTGATCAAGATAAGGAAAAAGAACCGGTAGTTGAAAAGGTTAATGAAGATAACACAGTTAAGGCTAAACCTTATGTTAAACCATACCAACCACCACTTCCTTACCCGAGTAAAATGAAGAAAGAGAAACTTGAAGCCGAGCAATCCAAATTCTTGGATATGTTTAAACAGATAAATGTAAATCTTCCTTTCATTGATGTGATTTCAGGAATGCCTAGATATGCTAAATTCTTGAAAGATCTAATTTCAAATAGAAAGAAAATGGAAGAACTCTCGGCTGTTACTATGAATGCTAATTGTTCAGCAGTGCTGTTGAATAAGATACCAGAAAAACTATCTGATCCAGGAAGTTTCACAATTCCATGTTTTTTGGGTAGTCTTAGTTCAATAGAAGCATTGGCAGACTTAGGTGCTAGTATAAATCTAATGCCGTATTCACTATACACTAAACTAGACCTTGGAGAATTGAAACCAACCAGAATAAGCATACAACTAGCCGATAGATCAATAAAATATCCTAGAGGGATAATGGAGAACATGCTAGTTAAAGTTGGTACTTTAGTATTTCCAGTAGATTTTGTTGTTCTGGACATGGAAGAAGATTCTCAAGTTCCTCTCATATTAGGAAGACCATTCTTAAACACGGCTAAAGCAATGATAGACGTGTTCGGTAAGAAACTGACCCTAAGTATAGAGGATGAGAGTGTTACCTTTTCAGTTGATAGAGCAATGCAACAACCACAATCTGCAGATGATACATGTTATTATATTCAAACTATAGATGCACATGCAGAATTATTAGAAGAATTTCCAGAATTACAAGAAACAGGAGAATGTTCTTTAGGAGAAGGTAATGAACCAATTGATGAAGCTGAAATGTTAGCTACACTTATAGCTAATGGATATGAACCAACAACAGAAGAAATTCAAATGCTAAAAGAAGAAGACAAATATCGATATAAATCATCGATAGAAGAACCTCCGAAATTAGAGTTAAAGCCACTTCCAAACCATTTGGAATACGCTTATTTACATGGTGAATCTGAATTACCTGTAATAATATCGTCTTCTCTTACTGAAAATGAGAAATCACAACTCATTTCTGTGTTGAAAGCTCATAAACCAGCCATTGCATGGAAGATTCATGATATTAAAGGAATAAGTCCTTCGTATTGCACACATAAAATCCTTATGGAAGAAGGTCATAAAACGTATGTGCAACGCCAACGAAGACTAAATCCTAATATGCAAGATGTAGTTAAGAAAGAGATTATTAAACTGCTAGATGCAGGTTTAATTTATCCAATCTCTGATAGTCCATGGGTAAGCCCAGTTCAATGCGTGCCTAAGAAGGGTGGCATGACTGTCATTACAAATGAGAAAAATGAGCTTATTCCTACTAGGACTGTAATAGGATGGCGTGTGTGTATTTATTATAGAAAATTAAATGACGCCACCAGAAAAGATCACTTTCCCTTACCTTTCATAGATCAAATGTTGGAAAGATTAGCCGGAAATAGTTACTATTGTTTTCTAGATGGATTTTCCGGATATTTTCAAATTCCAATAGCACCCGAGGACCAAGAGAAAACCACATTCACATGCCCTTATGGTACTTTTGCTTACAAACACATGCCATTTGGCCTTTGCAACGCCCCTGCAACCTTTCAAAGGTGCATGATGGCGATTTTTCACGACATGATAGAAGAATGCATGAAAGTTTTCATGGATGACTTTTCAGTCTTCGGTGATACATTTGAATCATGTCTAGTTAATCTGGAACGAATGCTTCTTAGATGCGAACAATCCAATCTAGTACTTAATTGGGAGAAATGCCATTTCATGGTTAAAGAAGGCATCGTTCTTGGACATAAAATTTCAAAAGAAGGAATTGAAGTGGATAGAGCTAAAGTAGATGTAATTGCTAAACTTCCACATCCCACCAATGTTAGAGGAGTTAGGAGTTTTCTAGGGCATGCCGGTTTTTACCGACGTTTCATAAAAGATTTTTCTAAAATTGCCACTCCTATGAATAAACTCCTAGAAAAGGATGCGCCATTCATCTTTTCAGATGAGTGTATCAAATCTTTTAATATTCTTAAAGAGAAACTCACTAATGCGCCGATCATGATAACACCAAATTGGAATCTACCATTTGAACTAATGTGCGATGCAAGTGATTTTGCAATGGGAGCCGTTTTAGGACAAAGGATTGAAAAACGATTTCAACCTATATATTATGCTAGTAAGACGTTACAAGGAGCACAAACGAACTATACAACTACTGAAAAAGAACTCCTTGCTATTGTCTTTGCTTTTGACAAATTTCGATCATATCTCGTTCTAGCAAAAACGGTGGTCTATACCGACCATTCTGCTCTTAGATACCTATTTTCAAAACAAGATGCTAAACCAAGATTAATCCGTTGGATCTTACTCTTACAAGAGTTTGATATTGAAATCCGAGATAAAAGAGGAGCAGAAAATCTCGCCGCTGATCATCTTTCTCGTCTTGAAAATCCCGAATTAGAAGTTCTAAATGAATCAGCCATAAAAGACAACTTTCCTGATGAATATCTATTGAAGATAGATTATGAAGAAATACCATGGTTTGCAGACTATGCAAACTACTTAGTTTATGGATTCCTTGAAAAAGGATTATCGTACCAAAGACGGAAGAAATTCTTCAGTGATATAAAACACTATTTCTGGGAAGATCCACATCTGTTTAACAGTTGTCCCGATGGAATAATACGCCGATGTGTATTTGGAGATAAAGCTAGTAAAATATTAAACCATTGTCACACAGGACCAACAGGAGGGCATTATGGGCCTCAACTAATAGCAAGAAAAGTTTATGATGCTGGATTCTATTGGCCTACAATTTACAAAGACGCACACCTTCTTTGCAAATCCTGTGATGCATGTCAAAGGGCCGGAAAAATAAGTCAACGTGATGAAATGCCACAAAATGTCATCCAAGTATGTGAAGTATTTAACATTTGGGGTATTGACTTTATGGGTCCATTTCCAAAATCTCATAATAATCTATATATACTCGTAGCCATTGATTATGTATCTAAATGGGCGGAAGCACAAGCTCTCCCAACTAACGATGCACGAGTTGTAGTCAACTTTTTAAAATGTCTTTTTGCAAGGTTTGGAACACCGAAAGCTTTAATAAGTGATCGGGGTACTCATTTCTGTAATAATCAACTTGAGAAAGTTCTTAAAAGATATGGAGTAACTCATAAAATCTCCACCGCATATCATCCACAAACAAGTGGACAAGTTGAAAATACCAACCGAGCTTTAAAACGTATTCTAGAGAAAACCGTAGGATCAAATCCGAAGGAATGGTCCATTAAATTGGAGGATGCACTCTGGGCTTTTAGAACAGCCTACAAAACTCCAATTGGAACCACACCTTTTAGACTTGTTTATGGAAAAGCATGTCATCTTCCAGTAGAAATTGAACACAAAGCATTTTGGGCTTTGAAATCATGTAATCTTGATTTACATGAAGCTGGACGTCTACGATTAAGTCAACTAAACGAATTAGAAGAATTAAGACATGAAGCATACGAAAATTCGTTAATCTATAAAGAAAGAACGAAGAAATGGCATGATAAAAGAATCAGAAGTTCAAAAGAATTTAAAGAAGGAGACAGAGTTCTTCTTTTCAATTCACGATTCAAGCTATTTCCTGGAAAATTGAAATCAAGATGGTCTGGACCATTCATAATCAAAAGAGTTTTCCCATGCGGAACGATAGAATTAATAAATTCAAATGGGATTGAATTTAAAGTTAATGGTCACAGAGTTAAACATTACATACATGGTCCGATGGAAGTCGACAACGAAGTTAATCACAATTTCGACACCACAGCTAACTAAGTGTGGGGAGAATCAAGTCTTTAAAGGATAATATGTATTTCTGTTAGAGTTAGATTGTCTGTTTTCGTGTAGTTCTCGAAAATGGAACCCGAATGGCCTTTCCCTAGCAGACCCTAAAGAACTAGTCTTCTCCCCCCATTCTGAATTTTTTTTTTTTTTTTTTAGGTTTTTACGAAATGAAGACTGCCTGTGAACTAAACCATGGTCTAATGCTACACACTTTGATCACTAAACGTAATAATGACATACTCCCGAGTGAATTAGTATCAGTAATCAGAGAAAGAATGGACGGAGTTAGAAAAGAATCCAGATGCGAAGATAATAAGTTACAATTTGGTAAAGGAAAATCAAAATCCGCAGCGAAAAGAAGAGCACGACACCTAGAACGATGTCACAAATGCGGAAAATGGTCACATGGAGGTAAATGTTCAAATAATCAAACCTATTCAAATACCGAATTTGTTACTTTATGCAGAGACGGACCGTTCATATGTTTAGAAGAAAAGACACTGAATGCTCGAGGTTACGCCTATGTAGCTATGAAAAACCAATTAAACCGACTATCTTATGAATGGGATAGATCATATAACTAAGAAATCTATTTCACAGGTATGTCTGTACAGTTTTTATTTTTATTTTTATTTTTAACCTTTTGATAATAAACGCTAATTTGTTCGCTAAAAAGTATTAAATTGGTATTGAATAAAATTAGGTTTGGCGACCGAAATTATTGATATCATTCAAAAATTTATTACATCACTGCGAAATTTAACGTTTATTCTTAAGGTATAAATATCTTTAAACAATCAACCCAAAATATTTCAAAAATTCGTCATGAGTTAAATTAGGTTTTGGAACCGAAATTACTTTACCGAAAAGAGGGGCGCATATTTTTGATAATATTTGATTGATTAAAGTGAGATAAAAAGACAAAAAGACTTTTTATTTTATTTTTTTTTAAAAATTAATATTTAAATCTTAAATTAATATTGTAAACCTTGTAAAAACAATATATTTAAAATTGTAAATATTTGAAAAATTAATATAAGTTTGGTATGAATTTATAATATGAAATTTTAAATTAAGTTTGGTGTGAATTTTTAAAATATGAATTTTTAATTTTATGCATTTCAAATTTTAAGTTTGGTGTGAATTTTTAATATTAATTTTGAATTTTATATTTAAGTTGTGTGAATTTAAAAACAAAAATTTACTTTATCTCATTAAGTTAAAAATATGATTTTTAAAATTCGTTGTAAGTTTAAGACTAGGTCTTTGAACCGAAATTGCTTTACCCGAGGGAGGGACGAGAACTTTTATTATCATTGTTTTTAATCTTATTGAATTAAAGTATGCCAAAAACATTAAAAAAAAAAAAAAAAAAAAAAAAAAATACCAAACATCTTAGCTTTTAAAATAATCGCTACAAAAAGACAAATTTTAAAATTTTGTCGAAGGACGGACTAGGACATCGATCCGAAACGACCTCGTCCTAAATAACAAGGGAAACAAAATTTTAAAATTAAGTACTTAATTGTTTTATAAGTTAATGATTAAAAAAAAAAAAAACCAAACTCCGCGACTCGCGGAGTTTTAAGGGTCCAAACACCGCGAGTCGCAGAGGGACCAAAAACCAGAAAAAAATAAAACGTAAAAAAACAGATCAGTTCACTCCCCCACCCAAAAATACTGCGAAGAACAGCGAAAAAAAACCCGAAAATACACGAAAAAAAACCCCCAAAATCACAATTTTTAACTGTTAATCACCAAATCTTTTACTAAAATCATGTTGAGAAGGATGCTATCTAGGAATTACTCAAGAAAAACGGTAAATTTCTACACCTAAACACCATTTAATCCGAAATTTGGTGTTCTTGAGCAATTTTTTCCCCAATTTGATTTTGATGCTTTTTAGTGTAATTATGATTAAATTGTTTATGTATTATACTTGTATAACCTAGATTGATGCTAATTAACATGATTAGAAGCCTTAAACTTCAAATTTTGAGTAATCTAGGGTTTGTGTTCTTGAGCAAATTTGGGGCTTTTTGATATAAACAGGTTATGGCCGATTTTTGTCATGAATTGTTGCTAAATTAAGTAGTGTAACATGTCTAGGTAGTTAAATGATCCAAACTTTCAGCCTAAACATGATTTTGAGAATTAAAGTGGACTTTTTCAAGTCTAAAATTCATGAACTTGATTTTTGAAAGATAATGCCATTTGAAACTTGTTTAATTGCTAGTAATGATTATTTTGACATGTTATTTGAGTTGAATGCTTATGAACTTGGCGAACATTTTCGTATATGCTTATTTGAAAAAGTGTAGATTTGATGAAAATATGAAAATAAGCTTAAGTTTGATATAAATTGATCATGTCATTGTAATTATTTTGATTGATGATTTTGCTGACACTAATGCATATTTGGATGCACAAAAATTGTGTTTGATGTGTTTTGCAGACTGAAAGGGGTGAATCTTCATCCCAAGCCCGCAATGCTCCTGCTGAGAATGTGGAACAACAGGAGGTGGATAACTACTACAAGCAGGATATACCTCATCCAGTCATGACCTTTTCTGATATGCACTTGGAAGAGTTGCACCCGAACCTGAGATTTGACAGACTTTGGATAGATTATCCAAAATATCAAAGGGGTTTGCATACTCTTCATTCTAAGGTTGTTGAGGTAACAAGGGTCATAGAATGGGGACCCTTAGAAGCTGTAGAATTTTCCGGGCCAATTAGGGAATTACTTGTACAGAGGTATGGTAATTCTTCTTTTAATGACTGGGTACGTTTATTCACCATGCGTAGACCTGTATATAAAGTATGGTGTGAAGAATTGTTATATAGTATAGAGTTGAATGATCGGGTAGCTAGTTTAACCGATTGTTCTTTTATTAGATTTTTGTTAGGCGGTTCGATGCGCCACATGTCTTTACTGGACATGGCTCAGGCTTTACGTATATATATGCCTGAGGAGTTAGCATCTGCCGATTGTAGAGGGTTGATACTAAACGGTAGAAAGATAGATGAAAATTTTGATACACACGGTGTGTGGAGTCAAATGACAAGCCATCACCGTTTCAAAGGGGGAAATTACTCTTATTTGGATATAGATAGAGCCGAATTAAGAGTGATTCATAGGTTTTTAGCTAATTCGATTACACAAAGGGGTAAAAACAAGGAAAAGGTAAATGAACAGGATTTGTTTTACCATATGTGTATTCGAGACCCACAAAGCGCTGTAAGTATACCGTATTGTGTGGGTTATTATTTATCAGCTATGGTTCGGGGGATGCGACCGCATAGCATAATAGGAGGTGGTATTTTTATTACTTTGATTGGTGAATATCTCGGTGTGGATATAAGTCGGGGGGGATTATTAATAGAAGAACCAGAACCCCGCGATACTATAGGTTTAAATGTATACCATGGTGCGAAAGTTTTGAAAAGGCGAAATAACGCCGCAGTACCATACCATGGTAGACATCCACAGGTTGAGAGAAACCAAAAGCAAGGTAATGTAGGAGGGGGGAATGAGATGCAAGAAATGCAAAGGTTTATAGCTTCTCAGGAGTACAAAAATGCTAGACAGAGAGCATTTGAAGATTGGCAAGTTCATCAGAACCAAATCATAGCTCATTGCCAACATATAGGTAGAAACTATATTCCTACACCGAAACCCATCTTCCCTCCCTGGTCTATAGAGATGCAACCACCGTATCCTACGTATAACCCTGCCGAAGCATTCTATAGCACCTATGGTTATGCCTGGAACCCCTATTGGTACCAGTATCATCCCTAGTATACTTAATTTTTTTTTATTTTGTAAATTGTAATGATTGATACGTTTAATACTTTTGTTAATATTGTAATCATTTTTATAATTGTCTAATTTTTAGATTTTAATAATTTTTGAATGTGGGGTAATATACCAAACTTCAAAAATATGTATATATGTTTGCAGTTTATCTTATGTACACAACAGGGTAAAACAATGCATTTACAAAGACTGGCATTAAGTTCAGCAAAAGCAACTAATTTTGACGACAAGATGCAAAATATATGTGAAATAACAACAAGACAGAATGAACAAATGATGTGCACCATTTATCATTCAGCAAACAAACGCCAATATATTTGAAAACTTTGGTAAAAATTTAATCATTTTCACACAAATCACCCTCAATAATTTAAATTATTACTGATTTCTTGCAAATGAGGGCATTGCAAGATCTTAAGTGTGGGAAGGGGTTAAATTCTTTCGGATTTTAAAATTTTTTACTTTATACACTTGGTTACCATTAAAAATACTAGTAAAGCAGTAGTTGTATTAGAATCTAGTGCTCTCTGATAATAAAGAACAGCCCTAGTCTTATATACTGACTACCCAATTCTAGTAAAATTTTTCAAAATTTTCAATTAAATGAACTCAAAATCATGTTTATACATATTTATAAACGATAAAACTAGGTTTTAACACCGAAATTATTGTTACCTCGGAAAGGATATAAATTGAGAAACAAACCAAAATGTTAAAATTCATTTAAAATGAAATAGAGGACGATAAAAAGGAAAATAAAAGCCAAGTGTGGGAAAATTTACCAAGTTATCTTAAACATATGTCACATATATCTGTAACAAATAACTGAAAATACTTTTGCTTTGGACTAAACTAAACTGTTTTACCCAATGAAAGAAAAGAAGAGATGGATCTACACGATGAATCAATTCCATCATTAAAAGGAAGTAAAGTCTTCTGAAAAAGAAACGCGCTTCTTGATTTAGGTCATGAAGTTGTCGTCCAGGCCAGCTGTAGGTTGACGAAAAATCCAGAAAAGTCATCACTAAAATCAGCAGGAAATCTACGGACCTCAGCATTAAACAGGGTCGCCAAGTGGTCAGATTTATCCTAACCATGAGAAGGATTTATCTCGTACAATGGGGGGCACCATGCAAATTAGCTAGATAAGACTAATGAATCAGATCCCCAGAAAGGATAATCTCCTTAAAGATTAAAAAACAGCTTTTAAGACTGATATTATTCAATCCTAGAGATTGACCTTAAAGATTGAGAATTCAAACTCATGGAATTCAATGATATCTAAACTCGAGCTTGAACGAGAAAATATTTTGATCAAAATTACAAACCGATTTGTTTTCTGAAAACCCTATTTTTAATGCGTTCATTCCATTGAACGTAAAATCCTAGGAATTCACCTGGAATTCATTAGGTTACCTGAACTAAAACGGGTGTCAACCGTAAGAACGGTGGTTGCATAGTGGTCAAAGACAGGACCTTGTGCCATACCGAAAAATTATAAGGGTGAGCTTTACTATTGCTCCTACCAAGGATAGTATTTGCGTCCGACACGTTATAGACCATAATTAAAAGCATGTTAGGGGACATTGCCTTAACAATTGCTTGTTCAATGCTTTCCTTTACAACCGGATGGTAGTTTACCGAAAGGTAATATACGGGACAAGTAAACTGGATGTGTTACTTTCCAAATACAAGGTTAGCAAGTGGGTGACACAAAACCATAAGTTTTGAGCTAAAATTTTCAAATCTGAAACCCACCAAACCCACAAAAATATTTTGCAAACACCGGTAAAGGGTTATTCCGGAAAACTTATCTAGGGTAAAAACCAGATTTAATTTTCAAAAGATCAAATGTTTTCATAAAGATCTAGTTTCCTTAATGGATCTAAATTTTTATAGTCATGTGGGACTGTAAACCATATCGTTACTACCATTGTTTATACCACCGTAAAAAAATCACTGATGTACAAAGTGTGAAGAATAAAGAAGTGATTCTAGTATTTCAAGACGATATTGCTTGAGGACAAGCAACGCTCAAGTGTGGGAATATTTGATAATGCTAAAAACGAACATATAATTCATAGCATTATTCCTCAAGAAAGACAAGCTTTTAATTGCAATTGTTCTATTTACAAGTGATATTCGTTTAAATAATAAAAGGTGAAGACAAAAGACAGATTCGACGAATTGAAGACGCAAACGACCAAAAAGCTCAAAAGTACAAAAGACAATCAAAAAGGTTCCAATTATTGATAAGAAACGTCTCGAAATTACAAGAGTACAAGAATCAAAACGCAAAGTACAAGATATTAAATTGTACACAAGGACGTTCGAAAATCCGGAACCGGGACATGAGTCAACTCTCAACGCTCGACGCAACGGACTAAAAATTACAAATCAACTATGCACATAAATATAATATAATATTTAAATAATTCTTATAATTATTTAATATATTATATATATTTATAAATCCGTCGGCAAGAAAGACTCCAAAGTATCTGAGCTGTAATTTCAAACTCCGCGACTCGTGGAGTTTGAAGGCAAAATATGCCGCGAGTCGCGGAGCCCCAAAAGTCGAAAATCCCTATAAAAGCAAACGAATTCTGATCGCAAATCATCATCTTTTTCTTCTTCTCCTCATACGTAAAATATATATATATATATATATTATATTTTAATTTTAATTATAATTCTAATAATAAGGGTATGTTAGAGAATGTTGTAAGGGTGTAAGTCGAAATTCTGTCCGTGTAACGCTACACTATTTTTAATCATTGTAAGTTATGTTCAACCTTTTTACATTAATGTCTCGTAGCTAAGTTATTATTATGCTTATTTAAAACGAAGTAATCATGATGTTGGGCTAATTACTAAAATTGGGTAATTGGACTTTGTACCATAATTGGGGTTTGGACAAAAGAACGACACTTGTGGGAATTAGACTATGGGCTATTAATGGGCTTTATATTTGTTTAACTAAATGATAGTTTGTTAATGTTAATATAAAGATTTACAATTGGGCGTCCCTATAAATTACCATATACACTCAATCGGACACGATGGGCGGGGTATTTATATGTACGAATAATCGTTCATTTAACCGGACACGGGAATGGATTAATAGCCACTAGAATAATTAAAACAGGGGTGAAATTATGTACAAGGACACTTGGTATAATTGATAACAAAATATTAAAACCTTAGGTTACACTCAGTCGACATCCTGGTGTAATTATTAAACAAAGTATTAAAATCTTGTTACAGTTTAAGTCCCCAATTAGTTGGAATATTTAACTTCGGGTATAAGGATAATTTGACGAGGACACTCGCACTTTATATTTATGACTGATGGACTGTTATGGACAAAAACCAGACGGACATATTAAATAATCCAGGACAAAGGACAATTAACCCATGGGCATAAAACTAAAATCAACACGTCAAACATCATGATTACGGAAGTTTAAATAAGCATAATTCTTTTATTTCATATTTAATTTCCTTTATTTTATATTTAATTGCACTTCTAAT
This sequence comes from Rutidosis leptorrhynchoides, assembly GCF_046630445.1. Taxonomy (NCBI): domain Eukaryota; kingdom Viridiplantae; phylum Streptophyta; class Magnoliopsida; order Asterales; family Asteraceae; genus Rutidosis; species Rutidosis leptorrhynchoides. Next base: position 114,535,826 of record NC_092341.1, on the reverse strand, counting down.
TATCGCATTTTTATTTATTGTTATTGTATTTAATTGCACTTTTAATTATCGTACTTTTTAATTATCGTAAGTTTATTTTATCGCACTTTTATTATTCGCAATTTCATTATCGTTATTTACTTTATGCTTTAATTTAAGTCTTGTATTCATTTTTAATATTTTACATTTGGTTTTAACTGCGACTAAAGTTTTAAAATCGACAAACCAGTCATTAAACGGTAAAAACCCCCCTTTATAATAATAATATTACTTATATATATATTTGTATTTTTATAAAAGTAAACTAATTTAGCGTTAAGCTTTGTTTAAAAAAATTCCCTGTGGAACGAACCGGACTTACTAAAAACTACACTACTGTACGATTAGGTACACTGCCTATAAGTGTTGTAGCAAGGTTTAAGTATATCCGTTCTCTAAATAAATAAATATCTTGTGTAAAATTGTATCGTATTTAATAGTATTTTGTAGTAAATTAATAGCAATTTTATACCACTCCGCTACCACATCACCGGTAGTGCCATAACATGTGTGGGTTAGGATGTGAACCACGAGCCGGTAGCATCGAGTGTGAACCACGAGCTGGTAGCACTATAAACTAAGATGAAAACCACGAGCCGGTAGCATCGAGTGTGAACCACGAGCCGGTAGCACTATAAACGAGTATGACTCAAAAGCGTATGGTGTGAACCACGAGCCGGTAGCACCATAGCGATATTGGTTAACCATATTGAGATTGTTGTTTTTTTTAGCATATTATATATATATATATATATATATATATATATATATATATATATATATATATATATATATATATATATATATATATATATATATATATATATATATATATTTATTGAGTTGAGTATATGCTAATGAAGTGGTGTGATAATGTACGACTTGTTAGTGTTACGGGTATGTTGACATGCTATTTGAGTTACAAGTTCGTATGAGGTATTTGGTATTGTGATTGCAAATGGATAGGTTATATATATGTATGTATAATTGTTGCACTCACTAAACATTGCTTACCCTCTCGTTGTTTATCATTTTATAGGTTCCGGCTTGGACAAGGGTAAGGGCATACGGTTGGATTAGTTGTCTCCCGTTTATGTTGACAGGGGGTGCTTTTGGTGTTAGCTTTTTGAAGTTGGCCTAACGTTTTGGGTAGTTTAGCCCCAAACCGTGCTCGAGTGTCGTTTGGATTATAAACTATCATTGTAGTGTGTCAAACTTGTATAAAACTTAATTAATGGCCTTCGTGCCTTTTGTAAACATTTAAATTGATGTACGTTTAAATGGAACTTGTGGAATGGTTTACATATTTAATTGGCGCGTAAATGTGTATTATAAAAAAAAATTATCATATGGAATACGGGTTGAGTTGTTTCATCTTACTCATGTAGTTCATTGTTAATATGCTTAATGATGTATGTAATTATCATTTCATGATGTTAAACATAGTGTATTAATATCTTAACATGATACATATGTATTTAGTAAGACGTTGTTGTAACGATAGCCGTTATATATATCGTTTCGCGTTTATTAATTCACTACTTTCATTTTATGTATATAACTCATTGTTAATGTACTTGGTGAGATACTTACTCATCATAATATCATGTTATATATATATATATATATATATATATATATATATATATATATATATATATATATATATATATATATATATATATATATATATATATATATATATATATATATATATATCATGTTGTTTTTACAAGATTTAACGTTCGTGAATCGCCGGTCAACTTGGGTGGTCAATTGTTTACATGAAACTCATTTCAATAAATCAAGTCTTAACAAGTTTGATTGCTTAACATGTTGGAAACATTTAATCATGCAAATATAGTTTTCATTTAATATATAATCATGGAAAAGTTCGGGTCACTACATAATACCATAACATTCATAAATAAATACGCCATATACATGTACGCATAATTATTCCACTCACCTTAAAGTCTTTGTGAGAGTTAGCCGAGCTTGAAACCTTCAATGTAACGTACCTATTACATTAGGCACATAATCAATCACACAATCGAATTGGTCAACCTACTCACTCACCAAACTTGCGTCATTTTGACCCTTGGTGCAATTTCGACCCATTTGCACATTTAACCCCAAGATTAGGTCAACTTCGCCAAAACCTTAACGCTAGCCCTGAAATGTCCCGTTCTTATTGATTAAAAACGTTCCATATTAATTTATTTCATTGCGAGGTTTTGACCTCCATATGAGACGTTTTTCAAAGACTGCATTCATTTTTAAAACAAACCATAACCTTTATTTTATAAATAAAGGTTTAAAAAGCTTTACGTAGATTATCAAATAATGATAATCTAAAATATCCTGTTTACACACGACCATTACATAATGGTTTACAATACAAATATGTTACATCGAAATCAGTTTCTTGAATGTAGTTTTTACACAATATCATACAAACATGGACTCCAAATCTTGTCCTTATTTTAGTATGCAACAGCGGAGGCTCTTAGTATTCACCTGAGAATAAACATGCTTTAAACGTCAACAAAAATATTGGTGAGTTATAGGTTTAACCTATATATATCAAATCGTAACAATAGACCACAAGATTTCATATTTCAATACACATCCCATACATAGAGATAAAAATCATTCATATGGTGAACACCTGGTAACCGACATTAACAAGATGCATATATAAGAATATCCCCATCATTCCGGGACACCCTTCGGATATGATATAAATTTCGAAGTACTAAAGCATCCGGTACTTTGGATGGGGTTTGTTAGGCCCAATAGATCTATCTTTAGGATTCGCGCAATTAGGGTGTCTGTTCCCTAATTCTTAGATTAACAGACTTAATAAAAAGGGGCATATTCGATTTCGATAATTCAACCATAGAATGTAGTTTCACGTACTTGTGTCTATTTTGTAAATCATTTATAAAACCTGCATGTATTCTCATCCCAAAAATATTAGATTTTAAAAGTGGGACTATAACTCACTTTCACAGATTTTTACTTCGTCGGGAAGTAAGACTTGGCCACTGGTTGATTCACGAACCTATAACAATATATACATATATATCAAAGTATGTTCAAAATATATTTACAACACTTTTAATATATTTTGATGTTTTAAGTTTATTAAGTCAGCTGTCCTCGTTAGTAACCTACAACTAGTTGTCCACAGTTAGATGTACAGAAATAAATTGATAAATATTATCTTGAATCAATCCACGACCCAGTGTATACGTATCTCAGTATTGATCACAACTCAAACTATATATATTTTGGAATCAACCTCAACCCTGTATAGCTAACTCCAACATTCACATATAGAGTGTCTATGGTTGTTCCGAAATATATATAGATGTGTCGACATGATAGGTCGAAACATTGTATACGTGTCTATGGTATCTCAAGATTACATAATATACAATACAAGTTGATTAAGTTATGGTTGGAATAGATTTGTTACCAATTTTCACGTAGCTAAAATGAGAAAAATTATCCAATCTTGTTTTACCCATAACTTCTTCATTTTAAATCCGTTTTAGTGAATCAAATTGCTATGGTTTCATATTGAACTCTATTTTATGAATCTAAATAGAAAAATTATAGGTTTATAGTCGGAAAAATAAGTTACAAGTCATTTTTGTAAAGGTAGTCATTTCAGTCGAAAGAACTACGTCTAGATGACCATTTTAGAAAACATACTTCCACTTTGAGTTTAACCATAATTTTTGGATATAGTTTCATGTTCATAATAAAAATCATTTTCCCAGAATAACAACTTTTAAATCAAAGTTTATCATAGTTTTTAATTAACTAACCCAAAACAGCCCGCGGTGTTACTACGACGGCGTAAATCCGGTTTTACGGTATTTTTCGTGTTTCCAGGTTTTAAATCATTAAGTTAGCATATCATACAGATATAGGACATGTGTTTAGTTGATTTTAAAAGTCAAGTTAGAAGGATTAACTTTTATTTGCGAACAAGTTTAGAATTAACTAAACTATGTTCCAGTGATTACAAGTTTAAACCTTCGAATAAGATAGCTTTATATATATGAATAGAATGATTTTATGAACATCATTAATACCTCAAGTTCCTTGGATAAACCTACTGGAAATGAGAAAAATAGATCTAGCTTCAAAGGATCCTTGGATGGCTTGAAAGTTCTTAAAGCAGAATCATGACACGAAAACAATTTCAAGTAAGATTTCCACTCGAAATAAGATTGTTATAGTTATAGAAATTGAATTAAAGTTTGAATATGATTATTACCTTGTATTAGAAAGATAACCTACTATAAGTAACAAAGGTTTCTTGATCTTGGATGATTACTTGGAATGGATTTAGAAAACTTGGAAGTAAACTTGTAATCTTGGAAGTATTCTTGATTTTATGAAACTAGAACTTTTGGAATTTATGAAGAACACTTAGAACTTGAAGATAGAACTTGAGAGAGATCAATTAGATGAAGAAAATTGAAGAATGAAAGTGTTTGTAGGTATTTTTGGTCGTTGGTTTATGGATTATATATAAAGGATATGTAATTTTGTTTTCATGTAAATAAGTCATGAATGATTACTCATATTTTTGTAATTTTATGAGATATTTTATGCTAGTTGCCAAATGATGGTTCTCAGATGTGTTAGGTGACTCACATGGGCTGCTAAGAGTTGATCATTGGAGTGTATATACAAATAGTACATACATCTAAAAGCTGTGTATTGTACGAGTACGAATACGGGTGCATACGAGTAGAATTGTTGATGAAACTGAACGAGGATGTAATTATAAGCATTTTTTTTAAGTAGAAGTATTTTGATAAGTGTCTTAAAGTCTTTTAAAAGTGTATAAATACATAATTAAAACACTACATGTATATACATTTTAACTGAGTTGTTAAGTCATCGTTAGTCATTACATGTAAATGTTGTTTTGAAACCTTTAGGTTAACGATCTTGTTGAATGTTGTTAACCCATTGTTTATTATAACAAATGAGATGTTAAATTGTTATATTATCATGATATTATGATATATAATATATCTTAGTATGATATATATACAGTTAAATGTCGTTACAACGATAATCGTTACATATATGTCTCGTTTCGAAATCATTAAGTTAGTAATCTTATTTTTACATATGTATTTCATTGTTAATACACTTAATAATATATTTACTTATCATTTAACATAATTAACCAAGTGTATCAATATCTTAATATGATTCATATGTACCTAGTAAGACGTTGTTATAACGATAATCGTTATATATATCGTTTTCGAGTTTCTTAAATTAATAGTCTCATTTTTATGTATATAACTCATTGTTAAAATACCTAATGAGATACATAGTTATAATAAAATCATGTTAACTATATATATAACCATATATATGTCATCTTATAGTTTTTACAAGTTTTAACGTTCGTGAATCACCGGTCAACTTGGGTGGTCAATTGTCTATATGAAACCTATTTCAATTAATCAAGTCTTAACAAGTTTGATTGCTTAACATGTTGGAAACACTTAATCATGTAAATAACAATTTCATTTAATATATATAAACATGGAAAAGTTCGGGTCACTACAGTACCTACCCGTTAAATAAATTTCGTCCCGAAATTTTAAGCGGTTGGAGGTGTTGCCGTATCTTCTGGAAATAAATGCGGGTATTTCTTCTTCATCTGATCTTCACGCTCCCAGGTGAACTCGGGTCCTCTACGAGCATTCAATCGAACCTTAACAATCGGTATCTTGTTTTGTTTAAGTCTCTTAACCTCACGATCCATTATTTCGACGGGTTCTTCAATGATTTGAAGTTTTTCATTGATTTGGATTTCGTCCAACGGAATAGTGAGATCTTCTTTAGCAAAACATTTCTTCAAATTTGAGACATGGAAAGTGTTATGTACAGCCGCGAGTTGTTGAGGTAGCTCCAGTTGGTAAGCTACTGGTCCGACACGATCTATAATCTTGAATGGTCCAATGTACCTTGGATTTAGTTTCCCCCGTTTACCAAATCGAACAACGCCTTTCCAAGGTGAAACCTTAAGCATGACCATTTCTCCAATTTCAAACTCTATATCTTTTCTTTTACTATCCGCGTAGCTCTTTTGTCGACTCTGGGCGGTTTTCAATCTTTGTTGAATTTGGATGATTTTCTCGGTAGTTTCTTGTATTATCTCCGGACCCGTAATCTGTCTATCCCCCACTTCACTCCAACAAATCGGAGACCTGCACTTTCTACCATAAAGTGCTTCAAACGGCGCCATCTCAATGCTTGAATGGTAGCTGTTATTGTAGGAAAATTCTGCTAACGGTAGATGTCGATCCCAACTGTTTCCAAAATCAATAACACATGCTCGTAGCATGTCTTCAAGCGTTTGTATCGTCCTTTCGCTCTACCCATCAGTTTGTGGATGATAGGCAGTACTCATTTCTAGACGAGTTCCTAATGCTTGCTGTAATGTCTGTCAGAATCTTGAAATAAATCTGCCATCCCTATTAGAGATAATAGAGATTGGTATTCCATGTCTGGAGACGACTTCCTTCAAATATAGTCGTGCTAACTTCTCCATCTTGTCATCTTCTCTCATTGGCAGGAAGTGTGCTGACTTGGTGAGACGATCAACTATTACCCAAATAGTATCATAATCACTTGCAGTCCTTGGCAATTTAGTAATGAAATCCATGGTAATGTTTTCCCATTTCCATTCAGGGATTTCAGGTTGTTGTAGTAGACCTGATGGTTTCTGATGTTCAGCTTTGACCTTAGAATACGTCAAACATTCTCCTACATATTTAGCAATATCGGCTTTCATACCTGGCCACCAAAAATGTTTCTTAAGATCCTTGTACCTCTTCCCCGTTCCAGGATGTATTGAGTATCTGGTTTTATGAGCTTCTCTAAGTACCATTTCTCTCATATCTCCAAATTTTGGTACCCAAATTCTTTCAGCCATATACCGGGTTCCGTCTTCCCGAATATTAAGATGCTTCTCCGATCCTTTGGGTATTTCATCCTTTAAATTTCCCTCTTTTAAAACTCCTTGTTGTGCCTCCTTTATTTGAGTAGTAAGGTTAGTGTGAATCATTATATTCATAGATTTTACTTGAATGGGTTCTCTGTCCTTTCTGCTCAAGGCGTCGGCTACCACATTTGCCTTCCCCGGCTGGTAACGAATCTCAAAGTCATAATCATTCAACAATTCAATCCACCTACGCTGCCTCATATTTAGTTGTTTCTGATTAAATATGTGTTGAAGACTTTTGTGGTCGGTATATATAATACTTTTGACCCCATATAAGTAGTGCCTCCAAGTCTTTAATGCAAAAACAACCGCGCTTAATTCCAAATCATGCGTCGTATAATTTTGCTCGTGAATCTTCAATTGTCTAGACGCATAAGCAATCACCTTCGTCCATTGCATTAATACACAACCGAGACCTTGCTTTGATGCGTCACAATAAATCATAAAATCATCATTCCCTTCAGGCAATGACAATATAGGTGCCGTAGTTAGCTTTTTCTTCAATAATTGAAACGCCTTCTCTTGTTCATCCTTCCATTCAAATTTCTTCCCTTTATGCGTTAATGCAGTCAAGGGTTTTGCTATTTTGGAGAAATCTTGGATGAATCTTCTGTAGTAACCAGCCAATCCTAAAAATTGACGTATATGCTTCGGAGTTTTTGGGGTTTCCCACTTTTCAACGGTTTCGATCTTTGCCGGGTCCACCTGGATACCTTCTTTGTTCACTATGTGACCGAGGAATTGAACTTCTTCCAACCAAAATGCACACTTTGAAAACTTAGCGTACATTTTTTCTTTCCTCAATACTTCTAGCACTTTTCTCAAATGTTCTTCGTGCTCTTGATCATTCTTTGAGTAAATAAGTATGTCATCGATGAAAACAATGACAAACTTGTCAAGATATGGCCCACACACTCGGTTCATAAGGTCCATGAACACAGCTGGTGCGTTAGTCAATCCAAACGGCATAACCATAAACTCGTAATGACCATAACGCGTCCTAAAAGCAGTTTTTGGAATATCATCCTCTTTTACTCGCATTTGATGATATCCAGAATGTAAATCGATCTTCGAATAAACCGACGAGCCTTGTAGTTGATCAAATAAGTCGTCAATTCTCGGCAGTGGATAACGGTTTTTGATGGTAAGTTTGTTCAACTCTCTGTAGTCAATACACAACCTAAATGTACCATCCTTCTTCTTGACAAACAAAACAGGAGCTCCCCATGGTGATGTGCTTGGTCGAATGAAATCACGTTCTAATAGTTCTTGTAGTTGGCTTTGCAGTTCTTTCATCTCGCTGGGTGCGAGTCTATAAGGAGCACGAGCTATTGGTGCAGCTCCTGGTACAAGATCTATTTGAAATTCAATAGATCGATGTGGAGGTAGTCCCGGTAATTCTTTCGGAAATACATCGGGAAATTCTTTTGCGACGGGAACATCATTGATGCTCTTTTCTTCAGTTTGTACTTTCTCGACGTGTGCTAGAACAGCATAGCAACCTTTTTTTATTAGTTTTTGTGCCTTCAAATTACTAATAAGATGTAGCTTCATGTTGCCCTTTTCTCCGTACACCATTAAGGGTTCTCCTTCTTCTCGTACAATGCGAATTGCATTTTTATAACATACGATCTCTGCTTTCACCTTCTTCAGCCAGTCCATGCCAACTATTACATCAAAACTCCCTAACTCTACTGGTATCAAGTCAATCTTAAATATTTCGCTACCCAGTTTAATTTCTCGATTCTGGCATATATTATCTGCTGAAATTAATTTACCGTTTGCTAATTCGAGTAAAAATTTACTATCCAACGGCGTCAATGGACAACTTAATTTAGCACAAAAATCTCTACTCATATAGCTTCTATCCGCACCCGAATCAAATAAAACGTAAGAAGATTTATTGTCAATAAGAAACGTACCCGTAACAAGCTCCGAGTCTTCCTATGCCTCTGCCGCATTAATATTAAAAACTCTTCCGCGGCCTCGTCCATTCGTATTCTCCTGGTTCGGGCAATTTCTAATAATGTGGCCCGGGTTTTCACATTTATAACAAACTACATTGGCATAACTTGCTCCGACACTACTTGCTCCGCCATTACTCGTTCCGACACCATTTGTTCCTTTCGTTCTGTTAACCCCTGGTCCGTAGACCTCACACTTCATCGCGCTATGACCATTTCTTTTACATTTGTTGCAAAATTTGGTGCAGAACCCCGAGTGATACTTTTCACACCTTTGGCATAGCTGCTTCTGATTGTTATTGTTGTTGCGGTTATTATTGTTGTTGGGATGATTGTTGTAGTTGCTGTTGTTGTTGTTGTTGTTGTTGGGCCGTTTGTTGTAGTTGCGATTGATGTTGCGATTGTTGGGATAGTTGTTGCGATTATTGTTGTAATTGCTGTTGTTGTATTGGTGATTCTTATCACTGTTTTCCTCCCACTTTATTTTGACTTGCTTCACATTTGCCTCTTTAGCCGCCTGTTCTTTAATTCTTTCCTCAATCTGGTTCACTAGTTTGTGAGCCATTCTACATGCCTGTTGTATGTAGGCGGGCTCGTGTGAACTTATATCTTCTTAGATTCTTTCCGGTAATCCTTTCACAAACGCGTCGATCTTCTCTTCCTCATCTTCGAACGCTCCCGGACACAATAGGCACAATTCTGTGAATCGTCTTTCGTACGTGGTAATATCAAATCCTTGGGTTCGTAACCCTCTAAGTTCTGTCTTGAGCTTATTGACCTCGGTTCTGGGACGGTACTTCTCGTTCATCAAGTGCTTGAATGCTGACCACGGTAGTGCGTACGCATCATCTTGTCCCACTTGCTCTAGATAGGTATTCCACCATGTTAACGCAGAACCTGTGAAGGTATGCGTAGCGTACTTCACTTTGTCCTCTTCAGTACACTTACTTATGGCAAACACCGATTCGACCTTCTCGGTCCACCGTTTCAATCCGATCGGTCCTTCGATTCCATCAAATTCCAACGGTTTGCAGGCAGTGAATTCTTTGTAGGTGCATCCTACACGATTTCCTGTACTGCTAGATCCAAGGTTATTGTTGGTATGTAGCGCAGCCTGTACTGCGGCTATGTTTGAAGCTAGAAAAGTACGGAATTCCGCTTCATTCATATTCACGGTGTCTCGAGTAGTCAGTGCCATTTCCTTCAAAATAGTCAAATGGAACAAGTTAATCATACAGAATATTAAGAGTAGTTAATAGTATTTTGTAGCATAATATGAACTCATTTATAAAAGCTTTTTCTTCATATTAGCGTTTTATAAGTTTAAATGCGGGTAGTACCTACCCGTTAAGTTCATACTTAGTAGCTAATATACAATTCAACTACTACAATTCTATATGAAAAACTGATTATAATAATATTTCGCGTTCAAACTTTTATACAATATTTTACAAACTTACAATACAGCTTATTTTACATAAAGCATGAAATATAGCACACAATAACTTTGATACAAGATAGTTGTGAAGATAATTCTAGCTAGTACACAAGTCGTTCAGCAAAGGCAATAAAGACACGTAATTCATACGTCCAGAAACAAGTCATGCATTCTGGTTTTACTAGGACTACTTCCCATCCTTGGTCTTGTGGAACATAACCGTTATGGCCGTTGATAAGACAGTGTGTTGTAACATCGTCAAAGGGACGAGGGTTACGTAATGACCAACAGTCTCGTAATAACCTAAAAACCTTGTTTCTCACCCCAACTACTGAGTACGTTACTTGTGGAAATGTTTTGTTTAATAGTTGTAGCCCGATGTTCTTGTTCTCACTTTGGTGAGAAGCGAACATTACTAACCTGTAAGCATAACATGCTTCTTTATGTTGCATGTTAGCCGCTTTTTCTAAATCATGAAGTCCTATGTTCGGATACATTGAGTCAAAATAATTTCTTAACCCGTTGCGTAAAATAGCACTTGGGTTCCCCGCAATATATGCATCAAAGTAAACACGCCGTAACTTATGGGTTTCCCATTATGATATCCCCCATCTTTCAAATGAAAGTCTCTTATAAACCAAGGCATTCTTGGAACGTTCTTCGAATGTCTTACAAACTGATTTCGCCGTAAATAGTTGTGCCGAAGAATTCTGACCGACTCTAGACAAGATTTCATCAATCATGTCTCCGGGTAGGTCTCTTAAAATATTGGGTTGTCTACCCATTTTGTGTTTTTATACTGTAAAATAGACAAGAGTTAGATTCATAGAAAAAAATACTTATTAATACAAGCAATTTTTACATATATCATAAAGCATAAGCACACTATATTACATATATTACACCACACGAATACAACTATCTTATTCCGACTCGCTCGTTTCTTCTTCTTCGGTTTTGGTTCGTTTTGCCAAGTTTCTAGGGATATATGATGTTCCCCTAATACTAGCTGTCGTTTTCCACAACGGTTTAGAAAAACCTGGTGGTTTAGAGGTTCCCGGGTCATTGTTACAACTTAAGGACTTCGGGGGTTGACGATACATATAAAGTTCATCGGGGTTGGAATTAGATTTCTCTATTTTTATGCCCTTTCCCTTATTATTTTCTTTTGCCTTTTTAAATTCAGTTGGGGTAATTTCTATAACATCATCGAAATTCTCGTCGGAATCCGATTCATCGGAGAATTGGTAATCCTCCCAATATTTTGCTTCCTTGGCGGAAACACCATTGACCATAATTAACCTTGGTCGGTTGGTTGAGGATTTTCTTTTACTTAACCGTTTTATTATTTCCCCCACCGGTTCTATTTCCTCCTCCAGTTCCTCCTCTTCCGGTTCTGATTCTTCTTCCGGTTCTGATTCTTCTTCCGGTTCCTCTTCGGAAACTTGTGAATCAGTCCAATATATATTCGACTCTTCGTTATTATTAGGTGAGTCAATGGGATTTGTGCTAGAGGTAGACATCTATCACACAATATCAAACATGTTAAGAGATTAATATATCACATAATATATACATGTTAATAATATATAGTTTCCAACAAAAATGTTAAGCAATCATTTTTAAAGAAAACACGGTCGAAGTCCAGACTCACTAATGCATCCTAAAAAACTCGATAAGACACACTAATGCAAATTTTCTGGTTCTCTAAGACCAACGCTCGGATACCAACTGAAATGTCCCGTTCTTATTGATTAAAAACGTTCCATATTAATTGATTTCGTTGCAAGGTTTTGACCTCTATATGAGACGTTTTTCAAAGACTGCATTCATTTTTAAAACAAACCATAACCTTTATTTCATAAATAAAGGTTTAAAAAGCTTTACGTAGATTATCAAATAATGATAATCTAAAATATCCTGTTTACACACGACCATTACATAATGGTTTACAATACAAATATGTTACATCGAAATCAGTTTCTTGAATGCAGTTTTTACACAATATCATACAAACATGGACTCCAAATCTTGTCCTTATTTTAGTATGCAACAGCGGAAGCTCTTAGTATTCACCTGAGAATAAACATGCTTTAAACGTCAACAAAAATGTTGGTGAGTTATAGGTTTAACCTATATATATCAAATCGTAACAATAGACCACAAGATTTCATATTTCAATACACATCCCATAAATAGAGATAAAAATCATTCATATGGTGAACACCTGGTAACCGACATTAACAAGATGCATATATAAGAATATCCCCATCATTCCGGGACACCCTTCGGATATGATATAAATTTCGAAGTACTAAAGCATCCGGTACTTTGAATGGGGTTTGTTAGGCCCAATAGATCTATCTTTAGGATTCGCGTCAATTAGGGTGTCTGTTCCCTAATTCTTAGATTACCAGACTTAATAAAAAGGGGCATATTCGATTTCGATAATTCAACCATAGAATGTAGTTTCACGTACTTGTGTCTATTTTGTAAATCATTTATAAAACCTGCATGTATTCTCATCCCAAAAATATTAAATTTTAAAAGTGGGACTATAACTCACTTTCACATATTTTTACTTCGTCGGGAAGTAAGACTTGGCCACTGGTTGATTCACGAACCTATAACAATATATACATATATATCAAAGTATGTTCAAAATATATTTACAACACTTTTAATATATTTTGATGTTTTAAGTTTATTAAGTCAGCTGTCCTCGTTAGTAACCTACAACTAGTTGTCCACAGTTAGATGTACAGAAAAAAATCGATAAATATTATCTTGAATCAATCCACGACCCAGTGTATACGTATCTCAGTATTGATCACAACTCAAACTATATATATTTTGGAATCAACCTCAACCCTGTATAGCTAACTCCAACATTCACATATAGAGTGTCTATGGTTGTTCCGAAATATATATAGATGTGTCGACATGATAGGTCGAAACATTGTATACGTGTCTATGGTATCTCAAGATTATATAATATACAATACAAGTTGATTAAGTTATGGTTGGAATAGATTTGTTACCAATTTTTACGTAGCTAAAATGAGAAAAATTATCCAATCTTGTTTTACCCATAACTTCTTCATTTTAAATCCGTTTTGAGTGAATCAAATTGCTATGGTTTCATATTGAACTCTATTTTATGAATCTAAACAGAAAAAGTATAGGTTTATAGTCGGAAAAATAAGTTACAAGTCGTTTTTGTAAAGGTAGTCATTTCAGTCGAAAGAACGACGTCTAGATGACCATTTTAGAAAACATACTTCCACTTTGAGTTTAACCATAATTTTTGGATATAGTTTCATGTTCATAATAAAAATCATTTTCCCAGACTAACAACTTTTAAATCAAATTTTATCATAGTTTTTAATTAACTAACCCAAAACAGCCCGCGGTGTTACTACGACGGCGTAAATCCGGTTTTACGGTGTTTTTCGTGTTACCAGGTTTTAAATCATTAAGTTAGCATATCATACAGATATAGGACATGTGATTAGTTGATTTTAAAAGTCAAGTTAGAAGGATTAACTTTTATTTGCGAACAAGTTTAGAATTAACTAAACTATGTTCTAGTGATTACAAGTTTAAACCTTCGAATAAGATAGCTTTATATGTATGAATAGAATGATGATATGAATATCATTACTATCTCAAGTTCCTTGGGTAAACCTACTGGAAATGAGAAAAATAGATCTAGCTTCAAAGGATCCTTGGATGGCTTGAAAGTTCTTGAAGCAGAATCATGACACGAAAACAATTTCAACTAAGATTTTCACTTGAAATAAGATTGTTATAGTTATAGAAATTGAATTAAAGTTTGAATATGATTATTACCTTGTATTAGAAAGATAACCTACTGTAAGTAACAAAGGTTTCTTGATCTTGGATGATTACTTGGAATGGATTTAGAAAACTTGGAAGTAAACTTGTAATCTTGGAAGTATTCTTGATTTTATGAAACTAGAACTTTTGGAATTTATGAAGAACACTTAGAACTTGAAGATAGAACTTGAGAGAGATCAATTAGATGAAGAAAATTGAAGAATGAAAGTGTTTGTAGGTGTTTTTGGTCGTTGGTGTATGGATTAGATATAAAGGATATGTAATTTTATTTTCATGTAAATAAGTCATGAATGATTACTCATATTTTTGTAATTTTATGAGATATTTTATGCTAGTTGCCAAATGATGGTTCCCACATGTGTTAGGTGACTCACATGGGCTGCTAAGAGCTGATCATTGGAGTGTATATACCAATAGTACATACATCTAAAAGCTGTGTATTGTACGAGTACGAATACGGGTGCATACGAGTAGAATTGTTGATGAAACTGAACGAGGATGTAATTGTAAGCATTTTTGTTAAGTATAAGTATTTTGATAAGTGTCTTGAAGTCTTTCAAAGGTGTATAAATACATATTAAAACACTACATGTATATACATTTTAACTGAGTCGTTAAGTCATCGTTAGTCATTACATGTAAATGTTGTTTTGAAACCTTTAGGTTAACGATCTTGTTGAATGTTGTTAACCCATTATTTATTATAACAAATGAGATGTTAAATTATTATATTATCATGATATTATGATATATAATATATCTTAGTATGATATATATACAGTTAAATGTCGTTACAACGATAATCGTTACATATATGTCTCATTTCGAAATCATTAAGTTAGTAGTCTTATTTTTACATATGTATTTCATTGTTAATACACTTAATAATATATTTACTTATCATTTAACATAATTAACCAAGTGTATCAATATCTTAATATGATTCATATGTACCTAGTAAGACGTTGTTATAACGATAATCGTTATATATATCGTTTTCGAGTTTCTTAAATTACTAGTCTCATTTTTATGTATATAACTCGTTGTTAAAATACCTAATGAGATACATACTTATAATAAAATCATGTTAACTATATATATAACCATATATATATCATCGTATAGTTTTTACAAGTTTTAACGTTCGTGAATCACCGGTCAACTTGGGTGGTCAATTGTCTATATGAAACCTATTTCAATTAATCAAGTCTTAACAAGTTTGATTGCTTAACATGTTGGAAACTCTTGATCATGTAAATAACAATTTCATTTAATATATATATATATAAACATGGAAAAGTTCGGGTCACTACAAGCCCATCATGGTCTTAATACACTTTATAATCACAAGTTTAGTGTGTTTTCATACCCATTTAACAACCTAGGTCACCCAAGACCCATTCGAACCATTTCAAGGTCAACACACCCATTTGGGTCACCCATAACTCAAATGACACCCACTAACATTAACTACAAGTGTGCTAGTGATTTACTAAGCCTTTAAGACCCATTTACACACTTTGACTTTTCAAAAACCCTAGGTTAGTCATCTTTGAGTCTTCATGACCCAAAATTACCCAAAAACCCCCAAATCACTAACAAATGGGTTTTATACACATCACTAACCCAAACCCTAACCCTTAAACAATTAATAGTAAGGAAATCAAGGTTAAGACTTACCAACATAATCACCACGTAGCTAGAGACTAGATGAACAACTTTAAAACGCGCGCTTTGGCCCGAAACTAGCTTCTTCCTCTTTGGATTGAGCTTTCTCACACTAGAACCCTTTTCTCTCTTTAAAATTGAAGTGGAAGAGGATAAGGTAGATGAAGTTGGTGTAATGACACCCACCAACTGATCTCTAGGCCTTTAATTCATCCCCCAAGTGAAATTACCAAACTACCCCCTTTAGATATCTAAAAGTGAGACAGCTGGTCCGCCAGTCCATCTGGACGGCGTCCAAATTGCTGGACGGCGTCCCACCTCTTTGGACGGCGTCCCAACCAACTAAGAAAAACTGGTTCTTACATTTTTGTTTGAACATAACACATTTTTGTTCGAATAGAGTCATTTTTGTTCGACTTGCTAATGTTTCAATTGGAAATTTTTTGTTAGATTTGCTCTTTTTTGTTCGGATTCAAGAGTGTAGAACAAAGTGTAGAACGATCAGTACACAAAGTTATTCGAATCGAGCTTTTTTTGTTTGACTTCAGGGTTTTGTAGAACAAAAACGTGATTTCATATGCATCTCAAAAATTGTTCAACTAGCACACTCATCATTTTTTGTTGGACTTGCTAGTTGTCAAGGATTCTTCTAAATCAAACAGTTCTCATTAGATCCCTTAACTATATATATATATATATATATATATATATATATATATATATATATATATATATATATATATATATATATATATATATATATATATATATATATATATATATATATATATATATATATATATATATATATATTGGTAGGATCAAGAGGGAAGTAACCAATCGGGGGGAAGCAAAATCCTTTTTTTTTCATTTTTTGAAAAAACTTTGTTCACGAACATTATAGATTGGATGAAAATATGAACATTTAATAAAGACACTTTGTGATAAATGTTTTTATTTTGGCGGGAAAACGCTCGAAGAACTAATATATAACAATTATCGTGTTTTTCGAGCGTATGTTGAGGTTTTAGATATTAGGGTTTATAGGTTTTAGAAATTTAGGGTTTAGAAATTTAGGGTTTAGGGCTTAGATTTAGGGTTTAGATTTAGGATTTACATTGAGTTTTTAACACGAACGGTTTAGAGTTTAGGGTTTAGGGTTTAGGGTTTGGTGTTTTGGGTTTATGGAATAAACCCAAAACACCAAACCCTAAACCCTAAACTCTAAATCGGGCTAAATTTTACTTCACAAAACATGAAGAAAAAAAACGTTAACATTCTTCACGAACAATATTATCTTCAATGTTATTTTTGTCGATCGTTTTTCCGCCTAGATAATAACATTCATCACGAAGTATCTTTTCTAAATGTTCATATTTTCGTGTGATCTTGATGCCTGAAAAAAAAATTCCAAAAAAACGAAAAAAAAAAAAATTTACTTCCCCCGCTTTCCCCCGATTGGTTACTTGCCCATTGATCCTGCCCATATATATATATATATATATATATATATATATATATATATATATATATATATATATATATATATATATATATATATATATATATATATAGCATAATAAACGATTGATAAGTAATGTGATGGAAAATGTTTAAAGTTGGGGAAATGTAGAACGAGTAGACATTGACGGATGATTAGTGACATGGTGCCAATGGTGCGATGAAATTGGCGAGATGATTGGCGGCTAGAAGACATTTCTATTGAGAATACTCTAATAGATTAACGTATGCAATAAGTAGTTGTACTTTTTATGTTATACTCTCTCCGTCCCATATTAATAGTCTACAGACAAAAAACACACAGTTTAAGGAAATGTTATAAAAGTACTGTACTTTCTGTTTACTTTCCAGTTTTACCCTTACATTTTCTTTCTCCTTTAATCCTATCCACATATATTAGGGCATAATAGAACTTAAGATTTTTATTCTTTTCTATTTATTAAAATGGACTATTAATTTGAGACATCTCAAAATGGAATATGTAACTATTAATATGGAACGGATGGAGTATATGCTTAAGGCTACTAATTTCAAGTTTATTAATGCCAACTTGGAGACGATGTGAGAGGTAACAATAAGATAATACTGTCGGTGTATATATTAATAATGTGTGAATACATGATAACAAACCATTACTCTTTGAGTCCTTGTAACAGCTACTACGTATCCCGAATAACCCAAACAGTGAAAAAACCTTTAATAACTTTTATTAGTGACAATGTGCATTCAATTAGCTTTTCTATAGTCTATATAATTGCAACAACAGAGGACATCTTTTCACACACCCAAGCAATCTCCTACCTACACTTCTGAAAACAGACCCATAATTGAGATGAAACCACATGTGATATTTGTACCATATCCGGTACAAAGTGTCATCAAATCAATGTTGAAACTAGCAGAGCTGCTTCATCATAAGGGGTTCCGGATAACATTCGTCAACACAGAGATCATCCACAAGCGTTTTCTTGAATCGGGCGGCCCACATTGCCTTGACGGATCACCCGATTTCCAGTTCAAAACTATTCCTGACGCTAGTTCCGTAGATGACGCACTTCAGCTTTGGAATGCAGTTGAAACTAAATTCTTGGATATTTTTCTTGATCTTGTGACGTCACTTCCAGATCCACCAACTTGTATTATTTCAGATGGGCTTATGTCAGCTTTTACTGTTGATGCCGCACAAAAAATGAATGTTCCGGTAATGCTCTGCTGGCCTATAGCTGCCTGTAGCTACATGTGTTTTTACCAGATGAAATCTTTAGTCGAAAAAGGTGTCATACCACTTAAAGGTTTGAACTTTTAATGTACCAAACTTTACATCAAATTCAATTATGTTCATTCTAAGTTTAAAATTTTGAGTCGAACACCAAGCGTCGATTAAGTGGCGACTTAACTCTTTTAATATAATTATCTACCGCTTAGAGTCTAAATTGAATTTCAGGCGGGTTTTTAAACCCATGAAAATTTGATTTTATTATTTTCATGGCGTCTCAATTTTATTTTTAATTTTGTTTTACTATTTTTTATTAAAAAAATACAAAATTTTCCTAGTTATTGGCGGAGGTCCACTCGGAAGCAATCTCTTTATCCGACGAATAGAGAGACGGATGACTTTCTCTACTTTTGAGAGTGTTTGACTCTAGGTGGAGAAATGACTTGTTTAATTCTCGGATAGAGGAAGGATTGTCTACCTCTCACCTCCCCATACACCACGTATTGAGTTTTATTGTTGTTGTTGTTGTTGTTTCAAACGTTAATTTTTGCTGTTGTATGTATCTGATGACTCAAACTTCATATGATAACGATAAATAAAAGTGGTGATTATACATCAACAAACCACATAAGTTTATCCTTTTGTTACATATGATTTTGTAGGCCACTTAAATTTATAATTTTTTTATTTTATACCAGATCAGTCTATAGAACCAAAAGAAAAAGGAATAAAAAAAATACAAATTACCATGTATATGTTAAAAGGGAGGTGACACCACTTTTTGATCCATTTACACCTGACTTTTTGATCCATTTACACCTAATTATTTATTATACCCTTAATTATAATTAGAATAATAATATAAGTTTAACTCTTCATGTTTATAATTGTGATTTTATGAGGTAAAAGTGTGCGTAGATAAAAAAAAAATGGTGTTTAATATTATTTATATGTTTTTTTTTTCAAATACACAAGTTTTTTTGCTTTATTTTACATTTTTGATGAGTTTTTATGCATGATTTGAAATAAAATGAACAAAGTACAAAATTGGACGGGCTTATAAGACATTTTAAAATATGTTTGACCTAAAAAAAATAAATTGATAAAGTGGTCTCCTTGTATATAGTCTCTTAAAAGTTTGATATACATAAAATAAAGCTTGCTACATACAATAGAATTTTGAGTAAAGTTGGTTAGATGAATTTACAAGCACTTGACCTTTCTATTTTATGTATACATTATCTTATTTAATATTTGTTGTGAAATGTGAATATGTAGATACAAGTCAAGAAACACTAGAAAAAACTCTTGATTGGATCCCAGGAATGAAAGATATACGTATAAGGGATCTGCCAAGTATGGCTTGGACAAATCCACTCGGAAAGTTCTTTACTTTCGCTATGGAAGCCGCACAAAGATCTCACGAAGTTTCACGTAATATCATCCACACTTTCGATGAGTTGGAGGGTAGTATCGTTGAGGCTATTTCATCGATGCTGTCTCATGTTTACACTATTGGCCCACTGCAGTTACTTGTTGATCAGATACCCAAAGAAGAAAAAGAAAAAGAGCAATCGAATTTCAATGGCTACAGTTTATTTAAAGAAGAACCAGAATGTCTGAAATGGCTCGAATCCAAGAAACCAAACTCTGTCATTTATGTGAGTTTTGGGAGTTCGGCAGTAATTTCAAGACAAGACCTTATAGAATTGGGTTGGGGACTTGCTAATAGCAACCATTATTTTCTTTGGATAATAAGATCTGATATGGTTATAGGGGAGTCTGCAGTTTTGCCACCCGAATTTGCGGACCATATAAAAGACAGAGGTTATATAGGAAGCTGGTGTCCACAGGAAAAGGTGTTGAACCACGGTTCGGTTGGGGGGTTCTTGACTCACGGTGGATGGAGTTCAACCATCGAAAGCTTGACGGCTGGGGTCCCAATGATATGTAGGCCTTTTGTGGGGGACCAGATGCCTGATTGTAGGTACATATGCAATGAATGGGGGGTTGGATTAGAGATGGAGGGTAATTTGGAAAGGGAAAATGTTGAAAATCTTGTAAGGGAGTTGATGGGTGAAACGGGTCAAAAGTTGAGAAACAAAGCAATGGAGTGGAAGGCTAAGGCCCAGATTGCCACCGCGCCTAATGGCTCGTCTGCTTTGAATTTCGAGAAACTTGTGGAGGAAATCGCTATGCTATCAAGTAACTAGTTATCGGTCGCTAAATGTTTCATTTAATTAATAAAGTCGTCGTGTACTTAACTTTTTGGATGCTGTGAAGTAGTGTTGGAATGTTAATTCTGGTGATTCGAATGGTTATCCGAGAAAGTAGGAGTCATGTAGAATATATTTTGGATCATGAGATACATGGACCACCAGTTGGTAGTTAGTAAGTTTACTATTTCAATGGTTCATGATGTGCTAATGAGTTAAAAGTGGTGATCATATATTATATATAAGCTTAGTTATCAGAACTTGATCAAATCATTTGCATATTGAAAACAGTTGCTTAACATTTTTTCTTTGTTTTTTTTTTCTTTTCGAAAAAACGAATACTCATATAGAAACGAGACCGTTTTCCAAAAGAAAGCGCCCTCAACTTGAATACAAAAGGAAAAGTGGAAAACGGAGAAGCTCGCAACTGGAAAGCAACATTATAAACAAAACTATCTATTAACGAGCCCCCTAACAGTTACATCCAAGATTACAGCCACTGGCGGATCTAGACATCGCATTGACATCGCATTGAGTGGTAGCACTTAATAATAATAATAATTTTTTTTTTTAAAACATATCTTCATTTTATTAATTACAACTGATAATATATACATTCAATACATACCATATAGTAGCATGGGCGAAACTACCCTAGTGGATTTGAAATTTTCAGTGCAAAAATTTATGATATTTTTTTACTTGTTCCCGCTGAATTTTTTTGTCCAAAAGTCTCCATATTTTGCCCCAAAAGCCTCCATATTTTACCTAAAAAACCCTCATATTTTTCCTAAAAGTTTCCATATTTTGGCAAAAATTGTTACGCTTTTAAAAAAAAATTGGCCCCGGTTAAAAAATTTTATGGTTCTGCCACTAATAGTACCACTACTATAATGGCAATTGCATAACAAAAATTTAATGGCAATTGTTTGTTGAACATAATGTTCACTTTGATTTATATGGATTAGCAAATAACGATTTCATAAATATGGATTAGCAAATAAAGATTTCATATATATGAAATCTTTATCTACTTATATCTGTTACAAATGGCCAAATGGAACCAACGGACAGTGGCAGAGTAAAGATTTCACAAATACTACCATTGTTCACTTTGATTTATACAGGCATATAAGTTTTAAAGTTTAAACCCAAAAAAATATTGGGTTAAAATAGGATACATAACATAAAATTAAAAATTTGTAAAGCTTATAAACTTTAAATGCTACATATATTGTAAGTATAAGAAGATTATAATAAAATACCTGGTCTTAAAGTTGCAATCGAAAGGATGACGAACAAAGTAATAGACGATATGAGATTGCGTATGCGTATGAATGACGAGTGACTAGTATTATTACGTATACTCCAGAGTTAATAGGCTTATAAGGCTTTTGGGCTGAAAGTAGTACAACAATAAAATTAAATGGGCTGAAGGTAGCACAACAATAATTCACTGGTAGCACTATTGGGAAGCCCAATTGTGTTTACACTACATGGGCTTTTTGGACTGGTAGCAAGTGCACCCATTCTCATACATATACGTCCGCCCCTGATTACAGCATGCTCCATCTCAGCAGCCTCAAACGGCTAGTAGCACACTAAAAGGAAATTAAATAGTTTCCTTTTTAGCAAAATGCTCGTTGAATTTATTATTCTGTTAGACCGTTTGATTGTATAGTATTAATAGGAGTGGAACAATCAATTTCGGTATTTAATCATTAAAACAGTCAATTCTTTCAGTTATTCTTATATATGTGGTATCGAGTTGTTGATCCAAGATCAAGGCAATCACTTTAAGCTTCAATCATTTACCAATTGATTGAGTGCATTGGTTAAAATGTGGTTAAAATGTCAGGAAAAGACAACAACTATATAAGATTAGATAGCTTCAAGCTCTATGTTAACCAACCCTTGGGGCAAGATTAAACAATAATATCATCACAAGGACGGCCACCATTGCACCCATCAATAAAAACGACAACCATCATAACCTCCCCTCAAACTCAAGTTCATCTGGGCCTCCCATCAAATGATAGTTGAGATCCAACCTTTACCGCCGCACTCTCAGAACTATCAACCTGGCTACGAGATAGTGAGACTTCGGTACAAGACTCCAGGTTCGACTCATCATTACCAAGGGTAAGCCACGTCGCTGCGTGTGCTCATGGGTGCGCCCAATGCATTGTCAACCACATCCGGGCTATAGTCTGGTCTTTTTATCACTGACAAGATCGATAGCCCAAACAACATGTCCTACACATAAGCTCAAGAGTCCCTTAGTCCCTTAAAACCAATTGGTATTACAGGGAGGTTCCCCAAGACTTATAAGCATACATTTGTTTTATTCCATATCTGATGTGGGACTTTAGTTTGCACCATTACACAACCACCGCAACAACAACCACTCAGGCTGAAATGTGCATATTGTGATAAGTCAAAACATACTGTAAGTAACTATATGGGTGTGAATATATACTTAGTGGTTTCTTAGAACTTTTTTGATGTGTTTAACATTCTAAGCATAAGCTTCAAATGTGGAAGCATTTGTGTTTGTTAATGCAATATGTAAAGAATGTAAAGTGGAACAAACACAAGAATTTATAGTGGTTGGTGTGGATGGTAACTAATCCTCCTTAATTCACTCCTTGACACATTTTTTTTTTATAGTTTAGCATCACTAAGCTTTTCTCCAATCTGGTGGAGATCCGATTACATCACTTGTCCTTCAGTAAGACACACCAACAACCTTTCTATCCCATCGAAAGATTAAAGTTTACTTAGATCAAACTTACCTTCACCTTGGACAAGAATTAATTCTCAATGGAATTAATGAAATTTCTAGACCCCATTAAGGATGTTCGAACACTAAGTAGGATGGTGTTCCTATTGCAGGAAAAATTCTACAAACTTTATCATCCCAAGTTAAAAGCGGACTCATACAATCACCTATAACAAATTACAAGTGAAATTAAATTCTAACTCTTTATTTACATTATAGAGAGTAGCTATCAATGTAAACTTCCCAACGATAAGAATTAAGATCTAGGTTTACATTAATTCTATTTTGGGTAGAAGATAGAATGTCCCTCTAGCTAGTCACATACGGAAGTGTATGAAATCAAGTCCTATGTGTCCATTGCTGTATTTGAATGAAGTTCGTGAGGGGAGAGTCAAATTTTCAAGCTTTGAATGTGTCTTCCTTTTATAGTTGAAGAGCTAAGCTTAAAAGATTGTTCACGGTCAAGCCACAGTTCACTACGGCTTCAACCATCCCTATTAGTCCAAATAAGATAGCCTTTTGATCAACAGATCTTCTTTTAAATCTGGTTGGATTCTTGCTCGAATTGTGTTACCTGCAAAAGATGTGCAATAGCCTAGACAAATGATATACACTTAAAGGATTGGATTATCTTGGACTTAGCTTTATAAAAGTGACTCGTCACAAACACTTTGATCAAGTCTTTCTTTCTTGGCATTCCATCATAAATACCAATTAAGCTAAGTGCCGATTGGATCATATCCTGTAATGGCCTGGATGTAAGATGACAATTTTGCCCTTAGGCATCGTTAATTGTGCATTTAATTAATTATCATGATTATTTATTTTATAGCGTCGTTAGATTCGCTTTGTAACCAGGGTTCCAGAACAGTTAAGTTTATGTGTGTTGGACCTCGTTTAGGCCACCAAACGAGGTGAGTTTGGGGCCAGATTACTGTTAAATACCCGTATGTTGTGGGTTATCGGAATTTTGTATAGGGCTGCCTTTCAACCCCCATTTTCTCCATCACTCTAGAAACATCACCAATACCCCGTACCTTCTTCATCTTCAACCATCAATATAACACCCTGATATGCCCGAACTGGACGGTTTAATTTTGCGGTCTCGTTAGGTCGCAAGTTGTCGGTACGAACTTATCAATATAGTTTTAAATTATATTTTGCAGGGCCTAAATCTATTATTCCTTCCTATGGGTTAGCAAGGGCAAATATGACCTAGGGTCGTTCCTTGAGCGGTCGAATTTGAAACGGAGCTTATTCAGATAATTTATTATTTAAGATTGAGTTTGTACACAATTTAGTATCCAAGACTAGTGGCCAGGTACACCTTTTTGTGGACAGGCAGGATCCTTTTGTTCCCAATAAATTGGCGATTGTTCAGAAAATCCAACAACCAAGTCCAACCGGTTTATTCTAGACACTACTTTTATCCGGAATATCAAATTGTGTAAAGGCTATAGTTGGGTTGATTTAATTTATATTTGTATTTAAAATATTAAAGCAATATAATTAAAATAAGCTAGCTAGTATGCAACAGCTAAGGACAGAGAAGATGTGGTTCACCATGATTTAAGATAATGTAGTGGCGGGATGATTGCGCGACACTCATTGGATAGATATACCTTGGTGTAAACACTAGATTCCCTACTAATTGATTTCTCGATTAGCATGTCACAAGGAACTAGGTTATCGTGATTATGATCAGATGGACTATGCTCAACTTCCGACACTTATCTGGTTTAAGGATATAAGCGGCCCATCTTGGATGCAATGCATACCTTGGGCGCACGAATAAAGTAGCATAACCATATATACATAATATCCAACATTTTTTAACACCTTAGTGTATCACCCAAGTGAGTGGTTATGATTGTGTTTCGAATTCCTTTCTGTCAATGGTTTGGTAAAATTTAAGGGTTTGTAGACAAATTAGAACCTTTGATAGTTCTCAATCATACTTAAAGATTTATAAGCTTAGTTTGTATTGTAGTGCGTTAAATTCCCATTTATGATTTAAACCAACTGTCACGACCCTACTTTTTTCATTATTTTTTACCGTTTATTATTTAACGTCCGTTAATTGTTATTCGTGCCACATCATTTCTATGACTTATATTATTATTTTAGTAATAATATATTAATTATCATGTGTTATATGAATATTTGTATTCGTATTTAAATTGTACATTTCTACGTGTTGTGGATTTCTATCCAGAGAATTTTTTTGGTTTTCAAACCAACGGTCAAACTTTTGAGATTTTTGAATCCCAATTATTTTAAATATGATATTTTCATGTCATATGAATATATATAGTGTTTATATATTTTATTTGTTGCGTGTGCGTTATCTCTCCGAAGATTTAATCGCGTAACGGTGTTTTCGCGTTTCGGGTTTCGTTCGGGCGTTCGGGCTAAAAACAATTTATCAATTATCAAATTTGAGCTAAATTGGAGCCCACTCCCACCCTTATTCGGCCAACACTCCCTCAAGAGTGAGGGAGGGTTGTTTTGGTCATTAGCTAGGTTATTAGTTACTTACACTTTTCATTTTTCCTTAAACTATCTCATTTCAATTTAATTTTCTCCATCTCCTTCTTTCTCCCTAGCCTTGGCCGTCGCCACCACCATCAAATATCATCATCATCTTTTAATTTTTTCCTTGAAGATTTAGAGCTTTCATCATTTCCGGATTCACCGCATCATTCTCTACACGATTATACTAATCATCACTTGATTAGGGTATAAACCCTAACCCTAATTTTTTAATTTTTATTCATTTTACTATTTTTGATGTTATTATGATTGTATAGTACTTTTGTATTGTTGTATTGATGATTGTATGTGTAGAAATGCTCGTTTGTGTATGTTTTTGGTTTGATTAATTTGGGACAGCGGACTTTTTGATGAAATTAGTAAACTTAACAGTGGTTTTTGATAAAATAAAGTGTTTAGATGAGTTCCTCTCATCAAGACAGTAATTTTAGGCTTTGGATTCATGTTGTTTTGAGTTTCGAATCAAAAGTTATGCCCGATTTAGGGTTTTGATGGAATTAAAATGTAAAAATGTGTGTGTTCAGTTTTGGTCCGACTCTGTGACCATTTTTTGGAGTCTCTAGGGTGTACTAGTGGGTTAGGATTGATGATTGGATGAACATTCATGTTCGGGTCATTGAAATCCGAGCCACGGATCACCCGGAATGGCTAAAACAAGATTTAAAGCGGATTAATGTTCTAAGTTGGTTCATGGCTATTTTTCATGACTCATGAACTGACCTTATGGTTTTCTTGAGTGCACTAATGTGTCGGGTGGTTTGGTTAGACGAAGATATATATAAAATTCGTCGAAAATCGTAGAGGCGGAGCCAAAAAATATATTCGATGGTGGCACAAATTAATACATGCGTTGTGTAACTAGTCATTTTTATCATATAAACACGGATTATATTATATTATATCATATCATATATCATATAATAATATTATAATTATAATAATTATAATTATAATGATAATTAAATTATAATATAATGGTTTAAACTTGTATAAATTGTAGGAAATATTAATACTGAAAACATGTAAAATAAGATGGAGATACAAATGTTTGTTCAAAGCTTACAAATCAAATGTTTCTATAATATTTTAAAAAATTATTAATAGGTACAGACATTGTGTTTGTTAACTAACCAATGGGGGCATTTTGCAATTTTCATTCATTGGTGCACAAGGTTTCAAAATTTATATGAGATATATAATGAAACTTTCTATAGTTAGAAGCAAATCAATGGGGTCACGTGCCACCATAAGTGACAATGTGGCTCCGCCTCTGGAAAACCGACACCCGAGGCTCAAGATATGACCCGTCGAACTTTTAATTAAACTTATGGTTATAAAATTTGAACTTATGATATAAATAATGATTTTCATTATTATTAAATTACTTATGATATAAAATTAATTATTTTTAATTAAGACTTATGATATATATTAATTATGTCATTTATTCATTACATTATGATTTAATTAAACGTATGATTAATAATACTTTTATTATTAATGAAAAATACTTATGATAAATATTAAACTTATGTTATGAGATTATTATATTAAGACTTATAATAAAGATTAATTAATTATTTAATTATTATAAGGCTTAGTTATTATTTAATTATAATTTGATTATTAAATACTTATGGTTAATAATTATAATTAAATACTTATGATATGATTAATAATTCATTATTAATTAAGAATACTTAAGATATGATTAAAAATTTATTATTAATTAATAATACTTATGTTATGATTAATATTTAATTAATTAATTAATTACATACTTATGTAATATTAATTATATCATTTAAACTTATGTTAACTTTATAATTCAATTTAATTTAATTAAACTTATGATATGACATGATTATACATATATGACTTTAAATAACATTATAACTCATATTATTAATATAATATACACTTTAAAATTTAAGGTTGACTAAGTTAGACCAAGGTTGACTTTTGAGTTGACTTTCGGTTGATTTTGACTTTCAGTTGACTTTCTAATTAAGGAAACTTTCCTAAGTTAAAAACTTTCTAAAAATAGAAACTTTCTAAATATGAAAACTTTCTAAATATAGAAACTTTCCTAAAATAGAAACTTTCCTAAAATAGAAACTTTCCAAAAATAGAATTTTTCTGGAAATGGAAACCTGCAAAAAATAGAAACTCTCTAAAAATAGAAAGTACGTGTTTAACGCTGTCCTGATCATACCGAAACATATTGAGTGTTGTTCTATGCTTATTTGCAATAAGTACTATAGCTATCATACTAAGACGTGACCTAAATTAGCTATTTATATCGACCTGCTTTATTTATAGGTTGGCGTTGTGATCATTCTTGATCACTTTACCATTTTCTATTCGCATTTCTATGTTGTTGCTAAATTTACATTAAGGTGAGTTATAGTCCCATTTTTCTATTTTAAAATCTTTTGAGATGAGAATACATGCAATTTATTTTACATGTTGGACACAAGTGGAAATTGGTTTAAATTATTCATTGTGAGTTGAACGAAAATATTTCCTAATCTGGTAATTTTAATCACTGGTTTCTATTGGTGAACGCAAATTCTATGGATAGATCTATTGGGCCTGACAGCCCCATTTCGTGCTAGTCGCGCTAGCAGTTACAGACGGAATGTATTAGTACTTCGTATTTTTGGAAGATACACATGTTCAGTGTATATTGTTATATTGGTTTTGTTAAGGGTAAGGAGTTGTTAAGTGAATTACCAGGTGGCTCATGGGTTAGTGGAATAATATTTTTATATGTTTTCGAGCATATAATTTTGTGGTCCAAGATGAGTCTTTATGTTTTCAAACATAAATTTTTATGGTTTAAATTAATTATTGTTTGCAATACTAAACCTATAATTAACTCAACATTTTTGTTGACAGTTACTCGCATGTTTTATTCTCAGGTTCATGATTGATTGCTTCCGCTGTGCTTAGAGAGTCTGCATATTTATGATGGCAGCTTTTGTTAAATATTAACTTGCATTCTATTTTGATACATTAAATTGTGGGTGTTTGTTGACTTGTTTTGGTCAACTTTTGGTTAAGTATTTATGTATGGTTTTTCTAAACTTACATATTTTGGTAGGTTTCCTTTATAGGAAATCATTTTTAAATATAGAATGCAAGGTCATTTATTAAATTCATTTAGAGTTATGATCAAGCAGTGGGACCAAGATAACGATGGTCGTCAAGTGTACTTTGACGGGTCGTTAAACCAGCCCTTACTTAAATCTACCCAATAAATCCCTTACTTATCCACCATGTACTACACTTATAGTGGTTGATATGACCGAAACGGACGGTTTTATTTCGCGCGATGTCGTTAGGTCGCGGCGCGTCAGGGCCGGCCACCAAGAGGGGGGACACTTGTTTTAAATTTATATTTAGCGGGGCCTAAATCGTACTACTCCTTATTATGAGTAAGGAAAGTATGACCTAGAGTTGTATTTTTAAGATATCAGTAGAATCGAACCTATATCTGAATCTTAAGATAATTATAAAGTGCAGGAGTAGTTGGTGATTACCTAATTTTGGGTTTTCTAGATTAAAGTAAAGTAAATACGATAAAATTTGTAATTCAGATAAGGCTAAAACAAGTGCATGCTATGATTTCATCAGTTACTTTGCCTGGTATTATGGAATGCTGGCTCATGGATAGGAAGTGACCCTGTATTTACTACACTAGTCCTAAACGCCCCTGTCATAAGACATGTCACTGGGTAATGCGCTAGGCTTGAAGATTCTGAATAGACAGCAACGTCCCTTACCCCCGACGCTCGTGTAGTCTGACTACATGCATACACGTTCAGACGGCTCATCCAATTGAGCGACTCGGTTGGGTGACGTATTAACATTCCAAAATGGTCTAAACTTTCTTAAGTATAATTGAATACCTGGTTTTCCATATTCGAGAGACGTGATGGGGCACAATTCTTTCGTTAATGATTGGTTTAGAAGATAGTTAGGCCCTTAAAAGAGTTTAATCATAAAGAACACCATGGCCAAGTCAAGCGACTTCCAAGAAACGTTCGGTTATCCTAACGGTCCAATCCTTTATGTGTTCAAACAAACAGTTCCTTAATTAACTAAGAATCCCTCAAGCGGGGTGCAATGCTTAAGACCGCGTTATGGTGAAGTGTACTAGTCAACACTAACCGTGTTCCATGGCCTTACTTGGCAGAGGTACAGGTTAAAACAACCGTTGTGCTTCAGCGTGCACGTACGAAGTTTATATGCTTGGTGACTACACTAGCATGGTCTATGACCGACAATATACTAGGGGTCTAGTCAGATTTTTCACTACGAAAGAGTCCTCAGTCGGAATCCAAGGCTCGGTGAACTTACTACAACTGGTGTGCCTCAGTCAAAGTCACGTTGTATCCGATAGACTTCTCTTACCAAGGGTGACACAGATAGTGTACTCTGAACTGGGGTTCGCTACTTTCCAATAACAGAGCCAATAACTATGTTCTATTAGTTAGAAAAGCGATTGAGTTCAAAGCATAATCGGAAAGCATTTTGACAACATGCACAAGCCATAATATAATTTCGGCATTTATAACTGATTACGTCATAACATACACTAAAGATAACTACTCGCTAATCATGGCAACAATATCGCAAAGCATAATAATGGAAGACATTATAAAAAGACAAGGGATAGAATTACCAGTAGATTAAACGAGTTCTGAATACAAAAGTGACCACTTCAAGACTCCAGACCGCTCCTAATACAATCTTCGGCGTTCTTCTCCGGGTACT
The DNA here is from genome assembly GCF_046630445.1 of Rutidosis leptorrhynchoides. Classification (NCBI taxonomy): domain Eukaryota; kingdom Viridiplantae; phylum Streptophyta; class Magnoliopsida; order Asterales; family Asteraceae; genus Rutidosis; species Rutidosis leptorrhynchoides. Next base: position 114,504,753 of record NC_092341.1, on the reverse strand, counting down.
AGGTTTCCCGCACGGAGTCGAAGACCTTGAAAGTATGACTAATATTATACAAGAGAGAGAAAGAAGTGAATTTAAGTGTGTGTTGAAAATGAATGACAAGTGCCCTTTAAATAAGCTTGATTTTTGCCTGCAAAAGGCTGTCAGGCCGTTTGGCCAGCCCGTTTGCTGAGATAGCCCGTTTGCTGAGGCCACTTGATCTGGCCATTTGGCAGGCCGTTTTTCGCATTGGCAGGCCGTTTGGCAAGCCATTCGGCAAGCCATTTGGCCTGCTGATTCCCTGGATCGTAACTTGATTTCTTATCTTTCACCGTTTTCGCTCTAGAATCTTCGTTTTAGCTTCGATTCTCTTGATTCTTTTTGCATCATCTTCGTAATTACTTGTTCTTCAATTCTAACTGACGAAGTGGGTATTTTTCTAATAAAGTTCGAATCTTTCTTGTTTTTGGGCCTTAATACCGAGGTGAAAACGTGACTTTTTAGCCGATATCAAATATCCCACACTTAGAATTTGCTTGTCCTCAAGCAAACTTCTCGTTTTTACTTCAAGAAATCTTTTCAGAGTTTCTTTTCTAATAGCCTAAGCGGTTTGCTTTTTAGTATAAGAGTGAAAGATAAGGTGAGCCATCTATGTTAGGGTTGAAACTATCTCTGCAAGCATGCGAGGAGGTTACATGACATAGGCTAGCTTTCACGGGTCACTCAAATCACTCAAGTGTTTAGGGTTCCCTATAAATCTAAGAAATAAATTTTCACTCATAGCCTGTCATGTTGTACTCATCGTCATAGGCTTGATAAAGACTCAAATCCTTGCTACTAATGTGAAAACGGTAGTAACCATAGCTTCTATGTCATTTATCAGTGATGGAACGGAATTTTGTATTGGTGGTGAAGCTGTTTTAGGGGGTGAAAAGGGTAACATAGTCTCAAAAGACTTTTATTTTGGAAAATTTTAAATAGATAGGAGTGCTGGTATTTTTGAGAAGCACTTTTGAACTATACTTCTTTTTGAAGCGATAGGCATTTGTGGTCAAGTTCTTCTTCGGCGTTTCTCTTTATAAGTTCTGCTTCCTTTTCTCAAAACTTTTTTTTTGGAGATTTCATCTCGAGAAACTTTTTGCCGGTAGACTTTTTCAAGGCCTTTGCCGTGATACTTGAGAAGTTTGTAGCATCGGGTTTACGGAAGGAATCTCATTTTCTGGATTTTCGATTGATAGTAAAGATGATGTAGATGAGGTAAAAGAAATGGAAGTGTGAGCGGGTTGTTTTTGACAAATGGCTAGCTCTTCTGATTATAACCGAATCACATTTTGCAACTTGGAAATGTGGATCTAAAGCAAGTTCTGATTCTGAGCACAGACATCGGCACTCTCAACGGAAAATAGCAAAACATTAAAGATGAATGCTGGTCTTATTTGGGTGCCTCACCATAATCAATTTAGGTCGATAATGCCTAGTCACGCAATACTCTTTTAGAGATTTGGTTCAACCTAACAAGATTTCCACCTTACTTAAGCCTTATTTATATTTACAAATGTTTCAGGTTTTCAAAAATACTTTTTCGAAAAGGCTTTCTTTTGTTAAAAATTTGAAATTTGGCTTAAAAACTTGGAATCTTTGTAATGTGTTATTTAAATATAGCATAAAAAGGATTATACCATCATCCCACACTTAAACGAACATTGTCCTCAATGTTCCTAGTGTATCCCACACTTAGGAGTTTTAGTTGTAGATTTGGAATTATTCGTTTAGTGTTCCTTTGGGTTGGAATCCCACACTTAGTGATAAGCTAGGATGTGGCATAGAAATTTGAGCTAGTAGCGGAAAGAAAAGGGTACCCCTGGCAGAAGTGGTTGCTTGTAACTAGTTTGCTGGCTTGGAGGTTTCGGCCTTTATTCATTGGCTCACTTGTCATCCTTTATTCTTCTACTCTACTTTATTGCACGGGTTGCCTCCCGAGAAGCGCTTTTGTTTAAGGTCGTTTGCTCGACCGTAGTGATGCTCTAAAAAGCAAACATTCCTCGCTGATGGTTGTGATCTTGGTCTTCTCGAGGGAATGTGAGTCTTGGTGGGTAAACCCTGAGAAAGTGCCAGACTAATAGTGGTAGAAGATCCGGTACTTCTCTTGAAGATCTATCTTGAAGTCCGATGAGAATAAGATCAACGGCTCTGCTGATTGACCCATAAATGTCAATCATAGAGGCAGCGCTGGTGGTGATTGTTTCTCTGAAGGGATGCTCATTTCGGAGGTCTTCAAATAATGTTAGAATCCGTATCTTTAGAATCTCGAAGTCTTCAGAATAGTGATCTCCACAGTAAGAGTCTGTAGCTTGGCACAGATTTGTTAAAAGACGAAGCTGAAAAGAAGTGAACAGTAATCCTGATTCGAGCATTAATGTCACCTCCTTTGAATATATCTCCCGACATCCAGCTTTAAATGTGAAACTAGGATCTGTGGATTCGTGGAAAATACGTGATATATGCTTCGTAACATAGGTGGCAATGTTGACTCGATCCGGTTCAAAATGAGAGAACGGATTATTTCGCTTTACTTCCTCCGTAACAGCGTCTCGTAACTCTTTGATAATCAGATCAGCATGGTGATCAATGGTTGATTTTCGGATGGCTTTGAGAATATCTTCAAAATCATCGGTATCATTGATGAAAGTTATAACCGAAATCCGATCTGAAGAAGAGTCCGGCTCCCTATGATCTGGTTCAGTTGGAGAGTGTGAGTTATTCAGAATGTCTTCATGTTGCTCTACCTCATCATCATCAGTGTATTGTTCTTCTGAGGATGTGCCTCATGAACGGGTTTCTTCAGTATTCTGATTCTCCAGTTTGATACTTGCAGGATCAATTTCTATATCCTTGTCCTCAGCCTTGTCGGTCTTCTTCGTGAAGAGAATGATTAAAATGTGATATGCGGTCTCAAGCCTCATTATTTCTTCATGACGCTCAATGCTTGGAGCGGGTATTGTCGCAGTTTCTTTTACGTCTTCCATTTCCTCTTCCTCTTCAGATTCCTCCTCTTCCTCTATTTCTTCGCTGGGATCCTCTTCTTCCATTTCTGGGACATCTACAGACTGTGATTCGACACCCATCTCGATATCATCGGCTGGTGGTGAAGACTCGTATCGGAAGTGATCCGTCTGGTGGAAATAGCAAACATATCTGCCTGTCCAGAAAGATCGATTGGTCGGTCAATTTTGAAGGTAACGCTCTCCTCATGTGATCGTAAGATCAAGATTTGATTGTACACATCAATAACAGTCCTAGCCGTATTCATGAAAGGTCTTCCTAACACTATTGGTGTGTGTAGATCTTCCTTGGTATCCATTACTACGAAATCCGTAGGATACAAGAATTTGCCGACTTTCATCAAGACGTTCTCAACTATGCCCTTAGGATATCGAATTGTGTGATCGGCAAGTTGGATTGTCATTTTGGTTGGTGACAAGTCTCCTAACTTTAATCTCTTGTAGAGAGAGTAGGGGATTAGGTTGATACTTGCTCCTAAATCTGCTAGCGCATAAATGGTTCCAGATTGATAGATTGAACACGAAAAAATGAATCGGACCGTATCTCCTAGCTTCGGTGGTAGAGATTTCCTGAGTAATGCAGAGCATTCTTCACTCGGTGAAATTTTGTTAGAGTCTGGTATCCTCTCCTTTGTAGAGAAAAGCCTTCGGATGTATCTCTTCTGGGTGGGGACTTTGGACATAGTGTCCAGGAATCTTCCAACAAGTTTGAAGGAATCGAGCTTGGATGGTTCTTCTTGTAGCCTTCCAGGATAGGGTACACAATTTGGAGTTTTCGGTGTCAGCTTCTGAGTATATGTTGATTTGTTCTCCATCGTTCTTCCTCTGGGATTACGGAATCCATTTGTTTTGCTTATTCTATGTGGGGATTTTGGATAGTATTACTTGGCAATCTTCTATGCAGTCAGGTTTCAAGGCGTTGTGATAACTGTTCGATCTGCATTTCCAGGCTTTTGAGTAGAGCCAATTGGTTTCTCATTGGTATCTTCGTCTGATCTTACCTGGCTGCAGTTCTCTGATTTAGCTGTTGTTGTAATTGAATGAACTGAGTCAAATGATCATCAGCTCCGAGAGTGGGGTTACTCCAGGAAGTGGTTGATCGTAGGTCAATTAAGATTGTTGGGCTGGGTAAGGTGGATAGCGATAGCAAAAAGGTTGATTGCTTCACTGAAATTGATTAACCCTAGGTTGTTGATTGAATCCGGAATTTGGTGGACGAGCTGGGTATTGAACATAACAGACCGAACCGTCGGGGTTTTCGTACTTAACTTGATATTCTTCAGTGGGTTGCGGGTTGGTACAATTTACACAAGCCTGAGCTTGGTTGACCTACCGCGGCTGCGTCTTCAATTCTCCGAGTTGTTTAGCAAGTGATTTCATCTTATTCGTGAGGGATTTGATGGCCTCCATTTGATTGTTGAGTGCAGAGAGTGGGGCAGATGATGAAGTTGTTTCACCACTGTTCCAGTCATGATGATGCATTGTCATGTTCTCGAGCAACTCCCATGCTTCGTCTGCGGTTTGGTTCATCAGATTCCCTTGAGCTGCTGCATCGATTGTTGTCCTATGATTTACCGACCATTGTAGAAGGTACAAATTTGGGCTGACCGTTCTAGCTGGTGATTAGGGCATTTCTTCAGCAGGGTTTTGAATCGCTCTCATGCAGTGTAAAGAGATTCATCATAACTTTTTATGAAGTTAATGATGTCATCCTTCAGCTTGGTTTGTTTAGAAGGAGGGGAATATTTGGTTAGGAATTTAGTAGCCATCTCCGTCCATGACGTGATGGAATCTTTTTCCAGTCCTTCGAACCAGGTTTGAGCATGATGAGTGAGAGAATAGGGGAACAAGTATAGCCGGACTATATCTTGTCCTATCCCTGGCTACTTGTAGGAGTTCGAAAGAGATATAAATTTATCAAGGTGAGAATTAGGATCGTCATTCGGTAATCCATGAAACTGGAAGCTGTTCTGAATGAGCTGGATGATGTGATGTTTTAACTCGAATGAGTGTCCTTGAATCTCTGGAAATCTGATCGGTCCTCCTCGACCTTCAATCTGTGATGACCCAAAAATTTTCGACCAAATTTAAACTTAATCTTTATATGGTTTCGACATGATAAGCAAAGTCTAGTAAATTGAATTTCAAAATTTTTGAACTATTTTATAAAATCATTTGACCTTCGACCAGTTTCGACGATTCACAAACAATTAATTGTAACTTGATATGTGTATATATATATATAAATAATAATTGAAAATATAAATATTGTATATTGTTGTTACTAAAATTTATTTATGTAAAGTAAAATAAAAATAGGATATTATAATGATTATTATTGAAAAAGTATCTATATATAATATATATATATATATATATATATATATATATATATATATATATATATATATATATATATATATATATATATATATATGTTCGATTTTATTTGGAAAATGATAGTAACACTCAATTATCATTCGATTGATAGTAAACAAGTTATAAACGAACTTATGTGATTTTAAAATAAACGGTAATTCAAAAATGAGCTATATAAATTTTAGGCTTATTAAAAATATATTTAGAAGCTAATTAATAAATTTCAACATTTTTCATATTTTACCCAGAATCGAGATAGATAGTTGATGTAATTTTTATTTATTAAATTAATGATTGAATTTTATACCATAATGACCAAAATAAATAAATATAGTTAATTTAAAAATTTGGAATTTTTCTGAAGACTTTTATCCGCCACCGATTAACAACGGAGTACGAAATCCAGTCCGTGAAAGGAATAGTAGACGACGGCTAAGAATTCACACGTTTTATATTTAAATTATATTATAATTATTATTATATTATATTTTTAAAATTTGTTATTGATTTCAAATATACTACTGTGCTTAATTGAGAAATTAAGTTACTATGCGTGTTTGATGTTTGATTCCTTTAATTGATTGATTAGTGCTGTTATACTTTTGATTTCAATCATCATCAACTACCTATTATATTATATATATAATTTATATATATAACGCATATACAGGCTAGATATATTTCATCTTCATTATATTCCATTTCCTTTCCTCCTTCACTCGTGAACACCAAACCAACCGCCACCATTTACACCACGAGTCGTCACCCTTTACCTTCCACCATCATCCATCGACCACCATTTCAGCACCCTCACTAAACCATGGCTCCTCCACCATTAAACCCGCCATCTTCACACACAATAACAACCGTGAACCATCACCTTGAACCGTCGTTACTATGTTCCTGTTTCTATTTGACTAAACCAAAAACTACCAATCCAACTATCATCACCTTTACATTTTTCTGTTTTGGTTCAAGTCTGGCACCAACATATAAATCACCTTTAAATTATGTTTCAACTTTGAACAGACCAATGCCTAACACCCTTTTGTTACGTATTTCGCTACTTCTGTTGAGCTATAACATCACAAACGCACCATCATTCATTATCGTTATAAACCTGCAACTATCACTGTACATCGTTGCTTGTTTCTATTATTGCTGTCCGAAAGTCAGACCATTTCCCCATCGAAGTCATCACTTAAAACCACCACAATTAACCACCGTACCCGCTACTATTACTCGTTTCTTCTATTTTTCTAATATGTTGCAACTTTTCCAATGCCTCACAAGCACACCATCATCTTCATCAATATTACCATCCTCCATACGCCACCCTCCTTCACCCTAATTTCTATCTGTTAATTAATAAACCCATAGATTGCATTTGACCCACCCAATAACACACCACCCATCTCACCATCACGTTATTGCTATTTATTTGATCAAACCTAACATAAACTGTTGCTGCTATTTTCTTCTGTTTTTCATCACAAAACACTTCCTTCTTGTTGTTCTTCTTCGTGAAACCTAAACTACTACAACTATTTTTTTTTTCTGTTTTGGAGTCGAACAAAAAAATGTTATCAAACCGCCACCTTGTTTCTAGTTCACACAATACTCTTGGTGTTTTTTTTTTCTTATGGCCGACAGGTACCAAATAAATTACCCTACCTCTCCCACTTATGCAACTAGTGGATATAATATTGCGGCTGTTAATATTATTCTTTTATGAGGCTTCACCATCTGTTAAGAGTACAAACCAAAAACCCATTTAAACTTCTAGTGGACCGTGTTCAAAATGGTTTGTTGGGCCGTGATCCAAGTTCTGTTGGGCTACTAGGATGATTGATATTATGATAATGAAACAGAAAACGGTTAAGAAATTTAGTTTGGGTATAAAATCATATAGGAAGTGACAGTGGAGTGGTTTGATGTTGCTTGTGTTTAACGAGAGGTCGCGGGTTCAAACCCGGACTTGGACATTTTTTTAAAGGACTACTTCCTTGAGGTAGTTTATTTATTACTTATATTATTATTAATATTATTACTTATTCTTATTATTATTATTGTTATTAGTAATTATTATTATTATTATGTTATTACAATATTAAAAATATAAAGATTAGTATCATTATTATTATTAGTAAAATCATTATTTTTATAGTTAGTATTATTAGTATTCATTATTATTAAAATTAACATTTTTACTAAATGTATCATCTTTATTTAAGTTATCATTTTTATCGTTAAGTATCATTTCTAACTCTATTATCATTATTATTATTTTTACCATTACTAATATTATTTTAATAGTATTATAATTTCAAACAAACAATATATATATATATATATATATATATATATACACATATATATATATACACACACACACACAAAAATATATTTAATACATATAACATAACAAAAGTAATATTTTTATATATAAAAAGAATATATGAAACATATAGGTTATTAATATAAAAATGATATAACTAATAAATTTATATATATATATATATATATATATATATATATATATATATATATATATATATATATATATATATATATATATATATATAAATTTGTACGATTACAATTATGTGTGTTAATATATATATAAATGATATAGGTTTGTGAATCCGAGGCCAACCCTGTATTGTTCAGTTTCGTCGTATGCATATTTTTACTACAAAATATCGTATCGTGAGTTCATTTGCTCCCTTTTACTCTTTATATTTTTGGGACTGAGAATACATGCGCTGTTTTTATAACTGTTTTACAACTGCTTTATTAAATGCCTTTGAAATCTATATCTTTGGACTGAGATGCTTTTATAAATGTTTGACGAGATAGACACAAGTTAAACATTCATCGAATGAATTATTATGCAGACAGAAATTCTGTGCATTATTATTGAATTAGTTGGTCGTGATATTTGCCACTAATTGTTGTGAATATTTTCCCCTGATTATTATTGCTTGGTAACCTAAGAATTAGAAACGGGTATGGCCCTAATTCACGCGAATCCTAAAGGTAGCTACCGGGTTTAACACCGCCACCCAGAATGTTCACTAGACGGAAGAGCTAGTGGGCGTGGTGTTTAGTACTTCGAAGTTTATATATTATACAGACGAGATGTTCTATTTTGGGGATATTATTGATGTGCATTATATGTTAAGGTCGGTTACCATGTTAAGCAATGAAATCAAATTGAATGTTATGTATCGAGAGAATGATTTTTATACACAGGTTATGTGTATTATTTCTGTGCACGAGATATGTGTACGGTTATTTAAAAATCGCGAGGCAACCTACAGGGGAGAAAAGGATACGAACCTACTCTGCTAAGCATTATGAAAAATGGTTTTGTACACGAGATAGGTGTACTGTATTTAATTCTTGTGGTCTATCAAAATGATGAATTTTATTGTTTATGATAAACTTATTAACTCACCAACCTTTTGGTTGACACTTGAAAGCATGTTTATTCTCAGGTATGAAAGAAATCTTCCGCTGTGCATTTGCTCATTTTAGAGATATTACTTGGCGTCATTCATGACATATTTCAAAAGACGTTGCATTTGAGTCGTTGAGTTCATCAAGATTATTATTAAGTCAATTAGAGTTGGATGTATTATGAAGTGGTATGCATGCCGTCAACTTTCGATGTAAATACCTCGCAATGAAATCAACTATTGTGAATCGTTTATAATCGGTATGAATGGGTCCTTTCAGTTGGTATCAGAGCGGTGGTCTTAGCGAACCAGGTCTTGCATTAGTGTGTCTAACTGATAGTTGTTTAGATGCATTAGTGGGTCTGGACTTCGACCGCGTCTGCATGTCAAAAGTTTTGCTTATCATTTCGTGTCAAAAATTACCTGCTTATCATTCTTAGGGAATCACTTGCTTATCATTTTTAGTCTAGACACATCTTACTGCATTGATTGCATGAATAGTGTATAGACAAAATTCATATCTTAGCATATTTGCTAATTCATATCTTAGCGTATCTGTTACTGTAAACCTTGCCTAGTATATTCCGTAAATTCCTCCGTAATCTACGAAATATTTTGTTCTATATATATAGATAGATATTCTATATAATTAGAATACCACACGATAGCCAGAAATCATTCCATATCGAAAATTCTTTATTCAATCGTACGAAATAGAACTCGCCACTAGTTCAAGTCCCTCGGATTCCGATATGGAATTTCACTCAAGCTCCGAAAGCAGTGTGACCGGAATGGATTAACCAATCAGCCATCATCAATTCTGGATGAATTGGGGATGAGTTCGTAGCCTACTTAATCATTGGGGACAAGAAGAAGGTGATCCCTTTCATCCACCACATTTCCCTCTTGGTGAAGAACCTGAAGCACTTACCGACGAACCTATCCGAAACACCATTTTCAGCTTCATTTCTAGAGTAGCTCGACACGATTATATTCTTTCCACAATTCTAAACCTTATTCATCCACTCGTTCTGACCGAAAATCATCCCGGAATAATGGAAGAAGTCAACGAGCTACGCACTCGAGTAATCAATTTAGAAAATGTGGTGCAAAACTTTCCAGCTTCAGCAACATCACCAGCACCAACAGTACCACCAACATCAACACCAGTACCACCAACAACCCAAGTTTCTTCATCACATGCCTCAACATCTCATTCTGTACCTCGAGTATAATCATCGTTCTACATGACTTTCTACATCAGTTATTCGTTCGACATGGCGATTATGTAATCTCTAGGGTTTTAGAGATTATATATTCTTGTTCTAACGGTAAATCAAATGAGTTTAATATCATATTGACTCATTAAATCCATGATTACATCTGAAGAAAATATATATGTATATATGTTTTCATAAAGATTGTAATTAAAAATTCTTTTGTACAAACTGTTAATGGTGAAAATATTTTAACGGGTAGGTAATACCCGAGGAATATTTAAAGTTCACATTAATATATTACACTGTACATTCTTCGAATACGATTCAACAGTTATTTACTATCCTACTTACATCCACCAATACACGTATCCGTTCACCGTAGAATACTCATTTTTATTCAATTTCATATTTGGATTTTGACCTATCAGAATCCGACAAGTGGCATAATGAAGAAAACATTGGACAAAATAAAATTTATTAGAAACAATCAAATTAACTATGAGAAATTTTGTTAAGAATCCACGCTAAAAAAATCCTAGCTAACTGTTCCTAGCTAACTGTTAATTCCTTATTACATTTTATTTATCGCAATTTTAATTCTCGCAATTCTATTCATCGTCATTTAATTTCTGTTATTTATTTTACGCACTTTAAATATCGTTGTATAAATTGGGACACATATACAATGTTTTGACATATCATATCGACGTCATCTATATATATTATTTGGAATAACCATAGACACTCTATATGCGGTAATGCTCGAGTTAACTATACAGGGTTGAGGTTGATTCTAAATAATATATATACTTTGAGTTGTGATCGAGTCTGAGACATGTATATAATGGGTCACGACACGTATTAATTAATTCGAATATTATATATTAAACTATATATGAATTGTTGAACTACTAATTGTGGACTACTAACTGTGGACTAATAACATTAGACAATTAAAATGAATTAAAATATTGATTATAACATATGAAACTAAATATTTCTTCAAGTTTTCCACTTGATTTCATCTTAAACCTCATTTGTATCTCGACGATTACAATCTGCGTTCAAACCTTTCATGATTCTTGAAAACACCTCAATCGAGAGGATGAACCAACCGTACTTCATCTACAGAAGGAAAGATTTATGCATATAGTTATGCACCTGAAAAACTCTCAGAAACTGAGAAAATGTTTAACACATAGCTGTGCTAATTCCTTTAGTGTTACTAATACCGAAAATAACTTTGCAACTCCTGTTCGAGATAGCCAATTTTGTCACAGCTCCAGTAAGTCAACTTCAACTTTTCAGTCAGACTAGCCTTATTATAACCTTGATATATAGGATTGCCTTATTCATCATCATCACCAGAGAAACCATCTATATCTCATCACATTAGCAGTAAACTTACCAGCAACTTCATTCCTCATTCGCTTAAGTCTTTCCGAAAACCATTATATTTGTTCATTAAAACCTTATCATATACTCATCCACGTCTTATAATGAGAATGACCACATCAATTACCGGGAATCTTCAACCATTATTATCGGACTTCGTAGCGTTCCTACATCAACCGTTATATGTATACATATAACATTTATCTCATAGAATTATGATCTTCCATTCTGAAATTCTGAATAGCACCCAGACTACGAATCAATACTCCAAATTTTGAAAAGCTGAATGAAGCAGCAGAAACAGTAGACAACTGTAAACGACCTTAACTGTAGGAAGTTTAATGATAAAGAATAGTATGTTGGCAAAGCTCTGGAAAGTTGGAACTGGAAAACGGATTAAGCAAACTAGGAAGGAGGCTGTGGACAAACCACAAAGACTAAATCTGCCTTCAAAGAATCCAAATGATTTAGTAGTTACCGAAGTCATTAACGAATACCTTACTCCTTAATCGCTCTAAATCATTGTGAATGAATTTCTTTATAACACTTTGAATCTAAAATTATAAGATATTATCGTATCTTTCATTGTAAATATCCTCAATATTTCTGAAGATATCTTCATAAATATTCTTGTCCGATATTAATTATCTCTCCGCTCTATCTGTGTTATATCATAAAAGAAACTGTTTTAGTTTCTTAAATTCTGAAAAATGCAAATTTGAATTATGAATGATTTTGAAGTAGTGTTGGAAATTGATGCATGAGTTAGTATAATATAATGACACTTGATCAACGTGATTATATTACAGTAAGTCATGCTAAGTTTCTAATGGAACATGGTGATTCACAGACTATAACGTCATCATGTGCCATGTTACACGATTCTTACATTCTACCAAATCTCCAAACATATCGAGAACATATCTTCCTGATAGTTCTATCTTTTCTCTCGAATTTTGGAAATTTAACCAATCAAGATTGTGTTAGTACAATCTCCCTCTTAGAACATTAGTCATGTTCATTCGAAACTCCATACCTACGAATTCTGGACCATTATTCGCTTGACTTAAAGTTGAGAAGAGAAAACAAAAGGATGGAACTCCAAAATATAAAGGAAAACGAAGGGAGTAGATTTATAGTGAAATATCCGACAGAGCAATCGAAACAGATTATTGCATTTAACCAAAGAAGATCCTATTCCCTTATTTACCGAAGAATCAAATATTATTACGAAAATTTTCATTAAACCCCTTGAATTCCGGAAGTCAACCGTGACTACGTCACCGGTTAAGACGAACTTGCATTTATTCATTTCATTCTTTTGTGATAGCTTCACTCGTACTCTTCATAAAAATCAAATTGCTTTATCCATATTACTCACTGATGATAAAAACTCTAATTTTCAGCTCGTATGCGTCATGAAAACATATTTATTGTCAACCATGACCATCCCGATCAAATTTCGGGACGAAATTTCTTTAACGGGTAGGTACTGTGACGATCCGGAAATTTTTGACCAAATTTAAACTTAATCTTTATATAGTTTCGACATGATAAGCAAAGTCAAGTAAATTGAATTTCAAAATTTTTGAACTATTTTATAAAATCAATTGACCTTCGACCAGTTCCGATGATTCACGAACAATTAATTGTAACTTGATATGTGTGTATATATATATATATAAATAATAATTGAAAATATAAATATTGTATACTGTTGTTACTAAAATTTATTTATGTAAAGTAAAATAAAAATAGGATATTATAATGATTATCATTTAAAAAGTATCTATATAAAGTGTATTGAATATATATATATATATATATATATATATATATATATATATATATATATATATATATATATATATATATATATATATATATAATGTTTCGAATTTATTTGGAAAATGATAGTAACACTCAATTATCATTCGATTGATAATAAACAAGTTATAAACGAACTTATGAGATTTTAAAATAAACGGTAATCCAAAAATGAACTATATAAATTTTAGGCTTATTAAAAATATATTTAGAAGCTAATTAATAAATTTCAACATTTTTCATATTTTACCCTGAATCAAGAGGGACAGTTGATGTAATTTTTATTTATTAAATTAATGATTGAATTTTATACCATAATGACCAAAATAAATAAATATAGTTTATTTAAAAATTTGGAATTTTTCTGAAGACTTTTATCCGCCACTGATTAAAAACGGAGTACGAAATCCAGTCCGTGAAAGGAATAGTAGACGACGGCTAAGAATTCACGCGTTTTATATTTAAATTATATTATAATTATTATTATATTATATTTTTAAAATCTGTTATCGATTTCAAATATACTACTGTGCTTAATTGAGAAATTAACTTACTATGCGTGTTTGATGTTTGATTCCTTTAATTGATTGATTAGTACTGTTATACTTTTGATTTCAATCATCATGAAGTACCTATTATATTATATTTATAATTTATATATATAATGCATATACAGGCTAGATATATTTCATCTTCATTATATTCCATTTCCTTTCCTCCTTCACTCGTGAACACCAAACCAACCGCCACCATTTACACCACGAGCTGTCACCCTCTACCTTCCACCATCATCCATCGACTACCATTTCAGCACCCTCACTAAACCATGGTTCCTCCACCATTAAACCCGCCATCTTCACACACAATAACAACCGTGAACCATCACCTTGAACCGTCGTTACTATGTTCCTATTTCTATTCGACTAAACCAAAATCTACGAATCCAACTATCATAACCTTTACATTTTTCTGTTTTGGTTCAAGTCCGGAACCAACATATCAATCACCTTTAAATTATGTTTCAACTTCAAACAGACCAATGCCTAACACCCTTTTGTTCCGTATTTCGCTACTTTTGTTGAGCTATAACATCACAAACGCACCATCATTCAATATCGTTATAAACCTGCAACTATCACTGTACATCGTCGCTTGTTTCTATTATTGCTATCCGAAAGTCAGACCATTTCCCCATCGAAGTCATCACTTAAAACCACCACAATTAACCACCGTACCCGCTACTATTACCCATTTCTTCTGTTTTTCTAATATGTTGCAACTGCTCCAATGCCTCACAAGCACACCATCATCTTCATCAATATTACCATCCTCCATACGCCACCCTCCTTCACCCTAATTTCTATCTGTTAATTAATAAACCCATAGATTGCATTTGACCCACCGAATAACACACCACCCATCTCACCATCACGTTATTGCTATTTATTTGATCAAACCCAACGTAAACTGTTGCTACTATTTTCTTCTGTGTTTTATCGTAAACCACTTCCTTCTTGTTGTTCTCCTTCGTGAAACCTAAACTACTACAGCCATTTTTTTTTTCTGTTTTGGAGTCGAACAAAACAAATGTAATCAAACCGCCACCTTGTTTCTGGTTCACACAATACTCTTGTTGTTTTTTTTCTTATGGCCGACATGTACCAAGTAAATTACCCTACCTCTCCCACTTGTGCAACTAGTGGATATAATATTGCGGCTGTTAATATTATTCTTTTGCGAGGCTTCACCATCTATTAAGAGTACAAACCGAAAACCCATTTAAACTTCTAGTGGACCGTGTTCAAAATGGTTTGTTGGGCTGTGATCCAAGTTCTGTTGGGCTACTAGTGTAGAGACCCTCCTAATCCATCTGGAAGAAGTCATCAACATTTGGTCTCATTGCGAGGAACTGTCCTAAATATGTCATGAACGACTCCATGTAATATCTTTAAAATGAGCAAATGCACAGCGGAAGATTTTTTTCATACCTGAGAATAAACATGCTTTAAAGTGTCAACTAAAAGGTTGGTGAGTTCATATGTTTATCGTAATCAATCATTTCCATAATTTTAATAGACCACAAGATTTCATTTAATCAATAATCATACACTCGCAAGTGTTTCAAATTCATTCATATGGATTGAACACATGGTAACCGACATTAACAAAATGCATCTAGAATATCCCCAAATATATAAAAATCAAAGTACTAAAGCAGTTCAAATTCTCTGACTGGGGCTTGTCAAGGCCCATAGATCTATCTTCAGGATTCGCGTCAATTGGTGGAAATTATAATAAACACCAATTCTTAGGTTACCAAGTTTAACAAGGGCGATATCCGATATAACGATTCAACCATATAATGTAGTTTCGATTACTTGTGTCTATTTCGTAAAGCATTTATAAAAGTGCATGTATTCTCAGTCCCAAAAATATATATATTGCAAAAGCATTTAAAAAGGGAGCAAATAAAACTCACTATATTGTATTTCGTAGTAATTATGCATATAATGGCATTGAACAAGTGCAAGGTTGGCCTCGGATTCACGAACCTATGTTTATATATATATATATTAACACACATAATTATAATCGTACAAATTTATATATATATATATATATATATATATATATATATATATATATATATATATATATATATATATATATATATATATATATATATATATATATATATATATACATATATAAATTTATTAGTTATATCATATTTATATCAATAACCTATATGTTTCATATATTCTTTCATATATTTAATATAAATAAAAATATTACTTTTGTTATGTTATATGTATTAAATGTAGTTATTTATATATAAAAATATTTGTTTGTTATGATAATAATAATAATATCGTAATGATAGTAATAATAATATTAATATTTTTTATTTAATTTGCAACTTAATCGATTCTATAACACTATTGGTATCTATAATCATAATAATAATAATGTTAATAATAATAAAAATAAAAATAATGATAATAATAATGATAAAAATTAATTATAATAATGTTAATAATAATTTTACGAAAATGATAATTTTAACAAT
Organism: Rutidosis leptorrhynchoides; assembly: GCF_046630445.1. NCBI lineage: Eukaryota > Viridiplantae > Streptophyta > Magnoliopsida > Asterales > Asteraceae > Rutidosis > Rutidosis leptorrhynchoides. Next base: position 114,488,363 of record NC_092341.1, on the reverse strand, counting down.
CATGATAATAATAATATTTATATTCTTAATAATGATAATAATAATAATAATAATGATAATAATAATATAATTGATATTAATGATAGTAATAATAATAATAATAAGATGATAGGAATGCTACCTCAATGTAACAAGCTTTAAAAAAATATAAAAATCTTTGCCCAGGCTCGAACCCGCGACCTCTCGTTTAAGCACAAACACCCCTAACCGTTGAACCATTAGTTCATTTCTGTAATAAATCGCTCGCTTATATATTTAACACATATGAAACTGTTACAATCTTCCTCAACATTTATCATTATCATCTTCATCGTTCATATTCATCATCATCATCTTCTCGAATTATTATTAATGATAGTAATAATAATAATAATAAGATGATAGGAATGCTACCTCAATGTAACAAGCTTTAAAAAAATATAAAAATCTTTGCCCAGGCTCGAACCCGCGACCTCTCGTTTAAGCACAAACACCCCTAACCGTTGAACCATTAGTTCATTTCTGTAATAAATCGCTCGCTTATATATTTAACACATATGAAACTGTTACAATCTTCCTCAACATTTATCATTATCATCTTCATCGTTCATATTCATCATCATCATCTTCTCGAATTATTATCATCGTTATCATCTTCACTGCACATCATAGATCATCTCGATCATTGATCATCATTAACATCAACTCACCATCATCACCTAATCTAACCATTTATCACGATCATAACCCTAATCTAGTTATCATCATCTTAAGTATCAGTTATACGTATATCATTATCATATATTCATCATCCTACTGCACCTTTCACCATCACCACAATTCGTTCCAACAGTAACATAAATTGTGTCTTGGCCCAATTAACA